>NW_027113936.1:16724-25476 GCF_000696795.3 Halyomorpha halys
TACATGTATTATTATTTTATAGAAGAGAAAATATATAATATTAACGATATATATCAAAATAATAGGAACAAAGTGAATAATAATAATAAGAACAAAGTATACAAAAAAACAACAACATAATAACCATAATATTATTCCTTATTTATTCTTGGACTAGTACCTTTAGAATAATATTAAAGGCACTGACAGTAGACATTAGTGCCTTAGAGTATAATAGAAAATTTAAAAAAAAAAATTGAACTAATGGAACGTCATAAAACATAATAAAATAGTAAATTGAAGAAGAAAAAAATCCTCATAAATCATAGTGTGTCTAACCTTTAATAATGAATCAAGAATAAACTAAAAACGATAACCAAAAATTAACAGTTATTGTTTATACACATATTTAAAAGTATAAAAAAATATCAAAAACATCAAGGATAGAAAAATAATAATAAATAAATATGAAGGAAAAAAAATATCGAATCATAAATCTTAAGATATACATTAATAATAATAAAAGAAAAGAAAAAATGATTGTATGAGCATAAATAGATATCTACAGAGTCTATACACATATTGAAAACATCTATAATTCTTTATGTTACATTGCATCCATAATTCTATCAATTTACAATTTTCTTTGAAGCTTTTATTTGTTATTTTTCTAGAGAATCGGGTGGACAGTAGGTGATCAAACGGGATTTGAAGGTTGGAAGGGTATTAGACCAAGGAATGATGGAGTGAATTCCACTGGAAAGAGGAAGGGATAAGGAAATATCTGATAAATGTTGCGGTTATACTATAAAGTGGAAGGGTAAAAAATAATCATACATAACTATCCTATAGTTTAAAATAATTGTATAGCACATTTATAAGTAAAACAAATGTACTAGTATAATCCTAATTGTTTGATGTGTATGCAGCAACCCAATAGTTCTTATCACTCTTTATTAAACAATACTAAACAGACAATATATTATTATTTAAAAATTTTTTTTAGCAATTAATTGTTAATCTTTAGTACATTTACTACAATGCTAAGCTTTGGAGCATTAAAACGATGGTTTCTAAATGAAAGAACTCCTATATAATCTTGACATATTATCCTTTATATTAATAATCCTTATTTAATGTTTTCATATACAGCCTGAAGCAGTTTAGGTTTATTGTTAGTATTGAATTCAACACCATGAATGTGCTGGAGATTCGGCCCTTTCAAGAAACAAAACTCTAAAATCATTTCACCATTCAAGGTGAACTCTTATTCACAAACCTTTCCGAGAAACCTTTTCATACTACAGCTCGTCTGTTTCAGTTTTCAACCGTCATTTTTTTTATCAGCATTATTCTGTTTCGTTTAAAATGAGTAGATTTCTAGGAAAGTCGAAATCAAAACCCAGCCTGTTTCCCTGACACTAATAATTACGCTATAAAGGCTACCCACATTACCTATATTATTTTATATGATAATCCATTGCCAATTAAAATAAAAGAAAAAAGCATACAAATTTATTGAGGCGTACTTTCCTACTGAAATTCTATCGAATTGTTGAATTGTTGTCTTCGGTTGTGATGACGAATATTAAAAATAATGTTTATTCGTTGTACAAGGATAATATAGAAACAAAATAATACGTGTTTTTATACTGCTATAAAAATAATAAACTCACAACCATTATTAGAACAATATCATTTAAAGCTATTTTAATGCATCTCGGACCATGAGTTTACTTATAAGCAACATGAATTCGAAATTGTTTTTTGTTATTTTACTATAAATGGAATTTAATCGATTAAATTTGTTATTATTTAATGAAATAAAAATTAATAAAACATTTTTTTATCGTTAAAATATTTCTTATTTTAGGAAATTCCTTAAATCTCTCGAAATTTCTAGTTTCTATCATCGATATGTTGGAAAACACCGAAATATCTAGGTTTTTACAGAAAAATATCGATAGTTTTTATTTCATACATTCTTTCGTTCACATATTATACATTAATATTTTATTTATTGATTTTTAATGGAAGTATCACTCAGAAATTTTATAGGTATTTATTAAATATTAATTCACTTTTATTGTCTTCATTTTTTTTTTTATATTGAGCAATATAATTTCCTTAGATCTTGGTAATATTCGTTGTAATATTTGTTTAGTAATAAATATTAATACTTTGATAGATTAATTCATTAAATATTGATTTATTTTTAATACTTTTTGTGTTCAAGCACTTAATTTATTATTTAATATAAATAAATAAATAATAATATAATAATAATAATTTATTATTATTATTTAATAGCTCTAGTAACTAGTAAATATTTTTTTATTGTAGATGTATTTAATCATAATAATTAGAGCAATGCTGTAGATCAGCGGTTTCCAAATTTATTCCTTCTCGGCACCCTTGTCGAGCTAAAAAAATAATTTCGGGTACAATTATCCTTAGTAAAAGATAAAAAACAGTGCAAAATAAAAGCTGGAACATAATATATGCTATTTCACTTCCATTTAGTTTTTTTTGCGAAAGCAGGGTCGTTTGAATATACCTTAATTTAAAATAAAGTACTTCTTTTTATATGAGGAGAATATGGTTAGGGGGTGCGGTCAAAATATAAAACAAATAAGTTGGAATAACATATTTAATAATGCCAGCGTTTCGACCAGAATGTCTAGCGTTCATCAGGTCTAAAACAAAGAACAAGAATAAACCAATGAATAAAAAAAAAATGAAAATTATAAATATAAACAGAATGACATAAAGTGAATAATTGTACAGAATGAAGATGATGAAAGATGTGGACAATAAAATCATCGCTTTAATTTTATTAACTTCATTCTGTACAATTATTTACTTTATGTCGTTCTGTTTATATTTTATTTTTTGTATTCATTGCTTGTTATCTTGTTCTTTGTTAGCCCTAATGAAGGCTGGAACTAGTTGGCATTATTAAATATGTTATTCCAACCTATTTGTGTTTTATTTTGACCTCCCCCCCTCCCTCCAACCATCTTCTCCACATATAATATATCCACGCTCCACTATCTCTCATCATCATTACTTCTTTTTTATTTAAAATAAATTTCGATTTTCAATGTTGACAGTTATACTAAATGTATAATTCTGAACTACTAATTTGATAAAAGACTATTAGCAGTAGGAGAAATAGAAACAGCAGTTCAGGGACTGAAAAATCGGAGACCGTTTGTATATCTTCCAATTCAATCCATGCGTTCACTACTTCGTTATATTTTGTTAAGCTGTTGTACTCTTGACAGGAACAAAGTTGATATTCGTCATTCACACATCGAGAAATCCTAAAATACGAATTTTTATTGTTATAGAAAAATAATAACATTATTATTTGAAATATTTATGTTTTAAGTGAAAATGTGATGTGCACGCCGTACCAGATTTTTCTATTAATATTTCAAAAGTTCAACTGCAGGCGTCAATCAAGAGCCATACAGATGACCCATTATATTTTATTCACGATATTTTATGAGATGGAATATCTCCACAGATTGAAGTGGACGGAGATTGAAAACATGGGAGCGACGGGCGAGTCCATTAGGAGAACCCAAAGCCCAATCAAACAGAGGCCATTGGGGTGTGTAATCACCTGGAACTTGGAATATTCCAAATGGCTTCTTCATGGCAAAATGGTAGAGTTGAGGGCTAGCGGTACTTCAACAAGGCTGCCCTATCGAGTTTTAATTAACAAGCAGTAGTTTCCCGATGAGGTCCCGGGTTTCCACGAAAATTCAGAGCAGTTTTACTGTATTCAGGATAATTAGTCATTGCAATATTACAATATTTAGGACAATTAAATAATCTAATATTGCAACTATATAATAATGTTTTATTAGCATGTAAAATTTCTTTAATTTTATAGAGGCGATTTCATAGAAATGTAATATAACTTATTTATGATATGTGATGGGATTTCAAATATAACTTGAAATAAAAAAAAAAAATGCATATTTTTCATTTTTTCCCAGTTCCTGACCCAAGCTTATTTCCTATTCGCCAGGACTTTTGATATTATCTTCACTTGACGCCATTGAACGGATGTACAAAATAATAAAAACGAGGGAGATACTTTCGATAAAAAAAATGGCTAACATTTGTTGACTATTGGAGGCATTGTAAACAAAAACCTTAACCATTTAGACATTATTTTTTACAAAGAAGAATAATTTTAACTAGGAAAAAATAACACCGTTCTGCTACAGCTGTTGCGGAAGAAAGGTGCCAAACCTGCCTTGAAGCTCAAGGAAATCATTTAATATGAATGTAAATGTTCACACTTAGTGATTATGAAATATATGCAAAAGTATTTATGAAAAAATAAGGGGAGTGTATGTATGCAAAAGTATGTATATAATAAAAATATAGTATTTATGATTTTAAATAATGTAAAGTTTTAAGCAAAAAAAGTTAATTAAATAGTAAATAAATTAAGATTAGTGATAAAGTGATAACAGAGTCCTAAACTGTCGATAGTAGGTTTTGTTGTTAACGAGGTTAAAGAAAGACTTTTTTTTTAAATAGTTTTGAATTGAAATTATAAAGTTTTTATGTGAATAATCATTTTAAAAATAGTGGTTAGAACTTTTATGATATTATATTAATAAAAGATATGACATGGGAAAGCCTGCAAAAGAGACATTTTAAGGAAATATGACGTCAATGATTAAGGTATATTAAAAACGTTAGTATTGTGTGAGAAAATAATGTAATAATAATATGAAAACAAATTTTATAGGTTGTCTCCTTGAGGCCTAATGGCCGAAACGTTGGAGATGTAAAATAAATAGTTGAGAGAAAAATTGGTTCATTTGAAGTTTTTGTTCATAGAAAAATAAACCACTCTCAAGCAATCAGTACAATAAATCATTAATCTTAAGTTTATTTTATTAATTTATTTATAAATTAATGATCTAAATAAATCATAATAATAAAAATCATTACACGCGAATTTCTACTTAAAAAAGAGTTAACGGACATTCAAGAGGAATAGTTTTCTAGTTTTGAGAGCCTAAAATCATGTTCTCAGTTACGACACTCTACATTATAGTACAAGTCATTCAGTTCTCATTAAAATTAATTTTTTATATAAAACAAAGAATAATTATAATTATATTATTTAAAAAAAATTTTTGAGACAAGGTAAATTTTTATTAAATAAATCAATATTATATCCAATATCAGTCTCAACACTTTATTTATTCATTTGTCCAACGTTTCGTTATAACGTCCAATGTTTCATTCGTCCAACAGTATCATGTTATATGGTGTGGTGTTTGATACTGTGGACAATCTTATAGAATAAATAAATGAATGGTTTTAAAATTTAAATAAAGAGGTTTTAACTTTAAATAAAGAAATTGACCTGGGCAGAATAGCCTGCAAATAGAAAATAATAATTTATGTGAGAAGGATTTTTATATTGAAGATGTCCCTGAAGATGGCTAGAAAGGCCGAAACGTTGGACAAATGAATAAATAAAGTGTTGAGACTGATATTGGATATAATATTGATTTATTTAATAAGAATAATTATTTCATTAACTTCAAATATTTTCAAATAATTGAATATTCGTAAAATAAAACCAAATACATAATAGTCATAGCAATTTACAAAAAAAAAAAATAAATAAATAAATTTAAAAAAATAATATATAGATTTAAAAAAACGAAAAGATAGCTAAAAGAAATAATCTAATGAATAAATAAGTGAAAGAGAATAAATAAATTAAAACAAAAATCGACAGGTCCAAAAACTAAAAAAATAATACTTTGAATAATCTCCAATCTAATTCCCATGCAGATAATGATGTATGACCCCCAGGGAGTCCAAAATAATATTTTCCACCAAGATCGCAGTATCCCCGATGCTAACACCTAGGTATTTTAAGAAAATCCTTGTTTTAATCTGGTATTTTTCCGCGAGATCCAAACCAGAGGCCTCTCACGGTGAACATAATAGAACTTGAACCAAAGTTTTGAATATCTCTCTCATTTTATTTATAATCTTAAACACTTTCTTGAGTTACTGGTTAATTTTGTGTGAATAAATAATTTAATTTTTATCCATTTTAGTCCCAACACATTTTATTTTTCTTACAAGTCCGACGTTTCGGCCAATCCGGCCATCCTCAGGGACAACCTACCACAAAACAGCTTTTATTACATGTATGATCTTCAACAATTCAAAATATTTAAAATTATTATTTATAATTTATCTTACCTTAATACAATTTTGGAACTAAATGATTTAAAAACTCAACTTCATGCAGGCTATTCTGCCCAGGTCAAAACAACAATTTCTATGAAATATTTAAACATTTTTTTTTGTTAATAAGTATATCCTACACTATGTATAATTACCTAATTAGTCAATTTTCACATTAAAAAAAAAATTGAAATTCATTTATCACAGTCACTATTTGTTAAAACTTTATCAAAACTATATCTCTCTCATGTTTGACTTACACCACTATTTCAATTAATGGCTGATATATTCATTAACTGTTATTACGTTAAGATCTGTATGTAAAGTAATGCTGCTAACATCGATCTTAGGTTACTGTTTATAAAGTTTTTGACTTACAAATTTGAAATTTACATATATACGTCTTTCTGCTTGTTCAGTAGAACTTTGATGCGTAGGTCCTCATGGAATGACATCGGCTTGAGGTAACTGACCCATTTTCGTGTTAAGAGCGTCTTGCCTTGACACTCGCAGAGCCCGAGCCAAGTTTATAGTGCGCCGACTCAGGAAGTCGGGTACAACCATAAAAATAAAGAGTACCCACTTTACATAGGTCTGGAACTGAAGGGAAGACCGGGAACCTGGGACAATTCCTAATAGCCACTTACTGATAGACCTGCGGTTGATGTAATGCGCCTTAATAGAACTCCGCTCTCTCCTTCCTTCTATTTATTGGCATAATATGGAAAGGAGCCCTATCTCAGAGGTTGGGCTCTTTCCTTTTCACACAATTTTATGATTTATTCGCCATATTTTCTCCCCACCAACAGTCTGAAATGCTATAACCACATATATATTTATACTTCTTTCATGCTTAGACTATTAGTTGATCCGGATCTAACTTAAGGGCAATGCATCAATTTGATGTATCCGTTTTGTAAGAATTGGTCTAGAGGATATTATGAACTAAGTTACATTTTCTCTTTGATTCCTAAAAACAAGAGAAATGGGTAAAGGGCATCATTTGTCTACATTGCTTTGATAGTACATCTGACTGAGAGAAAAAAAGTTTTTCATATTGAATGAACATAGTTAACTGTATGAATCAGATTGGGGAAAGATAGTCTGGGTGGGGGTCAATAAAGGTATCAAAATAGTAAAAGAAAACTATTTATTGTTAACTGATGTTTCCCCCCACTTTGCAGGGCTTTCATATAATGTTAGAGTTGAATGTCGTAACCGAAAATATGATTTGAGGTTCTCAAAACAAGAAAAAAAGTTGACGTTTTGTTTAAGAGAAATTAACTTTTTAATATTCTCATTACTATGAATTATTTATGTTATAATAAATAAACTAATATGTGTTTCAAGAGGTTCGGCACCTTTCTTTCACTACAGAAAGTGGCCAAACAGCACTGGATATGGTTCATTGTTCTCCAAGTTGTTGTTCAATTATCTTTTTTCGTAAAAATTATGGCGAGTAACCGTACTTCCATAAACTTGTTTAATGCAACCCCAAACAAATAAATCCAGTAGTTTCAGATTTGGAGAGCACCACAAAAACAGATATGCAATGTGTTACGTTCGGCCATTGCTACTGAGGATGATTGGATATGAAATAACTTGTCTAACTGTTCTAAGTAATCACTGTTTTAATCTGACAGATCTGCAAAGTGAGGCGAAACCAGACGACAACATCTATCGGTCTATGCCAAAATAACACTTACAAATGATAGACACAAGTGAAATGCCCGTAGCTCAGTGGATAAGACACAGTCTTGCCAATTTGATGGCTATTGGCGGTGCCCAAGCTGAGGTGTTGACTTTTTTCATAAAGTGGTGGCCCAAAAAATGAAAAATTTGACCCCCAACAATGATTAGGCAGTATCGGACTCCAATGGGAGCCGAAAAAAAAGTGAAATATAATTATTACAGTTTAGACTATTAGGGCGTTGTGGAGGCTGTACAATATTTTAAGCTAGATAAGTACAATATGAATTGATCTCAAGTGATAATAATAAATAATAATTTAATTAAAACCTACTAAAATGAAAATAAAATAATAATTATTAAAAAATTAAATTAAATTAAATAAAAAAAAATTAAAATAACTGAAAGGATTTTGATATGAATAATAAAGCTGAAAATTTACAATTAGTGATTTAATATAATAATGAGGATAAAACAAGATGATACAGAATATTATAAAAATAAGGATCCAATAATATATATTACTAAGCACACACATGGATTGCTAATTCTAATTGTAATATAATAAATAAATTATGTAAAGTTAAGAAGAAGACAGATATGGTCATTTGATGAATCAAAATCAATTATTGGAGATCATAGAAGTAAGAAAGTACCCAGTAAAATATTTCGTTTTATTTTATTTTTTTGTGGTTGATTTATTTATTAGTTCTTCTGGTAAGTGATTGAACAGATATAGTACCATATAGTTTAAGGTACCTTTACCAAATTTTTTGTTATAGGAAGATTCAATAAATTTAGACAAACATTTTTAATAAATTATAATTATAAATAAATT
>NW_027113936.1:25556-30110 GCF_000696795.3 Halyomorpha halys
AGATAGAAAATTAAATACTATTTGTATTACTATGCTTTTAAATTAGGATTAAGGATTTTGCGAAGGATTTTGGACTGTAAGGATTGGATTCAGGAGGAATTTGATGGTTACGTGGACCCCCAAAGCTCAACTCCGTATGTCCAGATAGACCTTATATTAGTCATGTAGATCAGTCTTTTGTAATCGATTGGCAATTTTAAGATATTAAGTTATATCTTTATTTTTGTGTTATTGTAGTAGAATAATAGTAAATATATTTAGATTTTGTACCTGAGAATAGCTTCTTAGGCCCAAACGTAAAAGGAGCGATATTAAGTTATTTTTTTAATTTTAATATTTAATTGATATTTAAGTATTGATAGCCAATCCTTAATCAATTCGCATACCTGCCTTCACTTAATATCAACTAATGAATTAACCTAATAGTCTTGAAGCTAAAACCATATACAGATTTTTTTTTCTGATAATTAAGGTTCATCGGATTTAAATGTTAGTTATTTTTGCTACTATACAGTTTGCAACTCCAACTCCAACCATAAACTGAGATCTCGCTGGTTGGTGTATTTTGGTGATCTATGCCCACAAAACTTGCTAACTAGACTGTGGACTGTATGTTGCTATTTATCAGTGCCTGGGACCTTCTTCAACCAGCCAGGGTCAGTCGCCATTTGTCAGTCTCTTCTTCTCGGATGACCCGAGGCCTAGTTCCATCTGTCCACTGCAGTCTATGTCTATTCTCGCTGACGTGGAAGTGAGCCAGGTAAACTATATATTTTCGACAATGTCCAGTAAAGTGTTACGTTCTAAGTAAATAAATAATCGTAAAGAACTGTTAAAGGCACAAAAGAGTTCCATATAATTTTTAGAAAAAAACTTTTAATAATAAGGTAGAATGAAAAACAAAACAAAATGAGTCACAAAACTATAACTTACAAGAGGCAACTACGCACGTGGGGTCACCGATTTTAACGAAACGTTTTGTGGTGAAACTGGATAGAAAACTAATAGACACGCGTCAAGGGTTCTTGCCAATGCGTTTTAGGAGCCAAAACAATTTTTATAAATATTTTCAGTTATTGTATACCACTTGTGCTCTGTATGTATTTAATCTGGCACGATTACCCTACGTTTCTGTCCCTTAAGAGGTGTCCCGTGAGTATTTATCTCATACTAGATGATTTGTACTATTTTGCATCAAATTATAGATGTAATAATGACAAAAATCTTTACGATTACATTCGTTACAATTTTTCTTTTTTAATTATTTATTTAATGTAATTTACACCTGTACAAAATAATACATTAGGTAAATATGTAGCATGTTTCATATACACTTCTTCTCTTGGGAAGGAACCACCCATTGGTGGTACTTCAAATATTAATTTAAATTAGAAGGTCCCATGGCCATCTTCTTTTCAGACGCATCAGAGGATTATCAGGGATTGTTAAGGATGAAAGATTAAGAATTAATGGGTTAGGATGGTTAAGGAGTTTGGAATAAAAAGACGCATATCTATTTTGGGTCAAATCTGCAACGAATGGGATGTTAAGGTCTTTATGAATGAGCAGTACAATTTAAAATTGAAATTGTTAATTGTAGCTTTCCATCAGGGGCTGAAGAATCCAAATTTCGTAAAAGATATCTGATGGAAAGATCTTCTTGCTTTGGCTCATGATTTAAAATAAGAAACGCAGGAGGTGTCCACGTGAGCAAAATGCTCAACTGAGAAAACAAATATGTTACGTTAGGAGTGTACTGGCGAGAGAAATGCTCATTGCGAGGAGGCCAGATAAAATTGAATTGAGTATAGGGATGAGGTAAAAAAGGGAGTGACATAAACAAGTGGCAATAGCAACATGAAAGGGATAACGGAAGTAAACAAAAGCATAAACAAAACAGATGAAATACTAGAAAAAGTAAAGATGTTTATTCCCAACATCTCCTTAGTGAATGGTTATTTCATACCAAACAAATTTGTTCGAGTAAGAAAAAATATTACAAAAAAAAAAAAAAGTTGGCTTCCAGTAATGTAGACAAAACAACAAAGGTTCATTTACACATAAAATATATAATAAAAAATATATATCTAATTATTTATACTAAAAAAAATGGCTTCTTTTGCAATTTTTTAAATAGTAAATATGATTAATAAGTAACACATATTTTCTCAGTAATTTGACCGAATAATTAATTTGTAATTAAATAACTGCAGACATGAGTATGTAAAATACCTACTTTTTATTTAGTATATTTTTTTTTGAAAGTTCGAAATAAAGACACAAAAGTTAATTTTTTGAACTGTGAGTTTGTCCATTAATATTTTGTCAATTTTCTACGTTATGTAGGAGTGAAAAATATTTATAGAAATAAAATTAGTGTCCGCACCCCGAGAGGTACAAATCCATTTAATTTGTACCTTGTTGAGCGGGAACGAAAGCCGTTAAGAGAATTATCCGCTGAGGTGAGTCCTCTAAGTTAATTTTCATTATATATCACCGCTACAAGTATTTTAGTCAACTAACCACTTTGGCAAGGGGACGCTATACTAAGTCAAACATACCCAGCCGATAACCGTATGAATATTCCAGAGGTAGATGGGAGAGAATGTAGGAAGATGTTACTACCCTTGATAAACTCCAAACTAAGTTTCAAATTACATTCGGAACTTAATAACTATTATCTAATTCAAGTGTCTACCAACTGCATCAAATTTCAAACTCATACTGGATGCAGTTCTCAAAGCGGTTAGTAAATCGATAACACTCTAAACTACTCCCCATCATCTTCATCTTATAGTTTACTTGATAATAAAAACTTATTATTCTTAAAAAAATCTTAAGTAAAAATTAAAATTTGTTAAATATTTTGAGTCCAACTAATTTGGGTTATGACGTTCCCATATTTTTTAAAATAAAAATTATGAATATAATGTCCGGGTGCTGCCAAAGAAAAAACTCAAATATTCGTAAAACTATTGAAGTGTTTGTATCTTTTTTAGCCCTAACGAAGTCCTGCAACGTGAGGCGAAACGTCGGACATTAAAATAGTTTTATACTATTTGTCCTTTTTTTTTGCTACCCTGACCATCTTCTTATATATAAATAATAATGGTATTTATAAATTTGCAGTTAAAAAAAATAAAGATGGAATAATTATTTTCTCTACTACATATCAATTCACTGAAAATTTACCCACCCCGTCAAAATAATATCAACACTAGTGAGTATTAAATTTTTTTTTTAATCTAGGAACTTAACCAAGAGCCCAAGAGGAGAAAAGAGTCAGTAACCTCGCCCCAATTTTTGATTACTGAAATGAAAACTACGTATAGTTTGTAGTTAAAATTAATGAGTCTGCCAAGTATAGCTAATGGGAATAAAAGAAGGCAGCTGTATCAAAAACTTTTTTTTTTATTTATTTATTTATTGACATTCACAACTGTATATAAAATACAACAAGCAAATTTGAAGTAAGATCATAACGATATGATACACCATGTAGAGAAACTACCCAGTAGTAGAACTCCAAAAACCTTTTACAATATAAGGTCACGAGGCCATCTTCTTTTCAAGCGCCTCGGAGGATTGCCAGGAATGGAAGAGGAAGCAAGGATAGAAACTAGTGGGTTTGGGTTGTTAGGGAGTTTATAATGGAAGGAATGATATTGGGTTCGGGCTAGATCGGTTACATAGGGAACATTAAGGTCTTTATGGATGGTTTTATTAGTAACAAAATAAGGAGTATTGAGGATTTTACGAATCAAAAACGTTAAGAAAAAAAAATGATTTTTCTTTCGGAGCTATCTTTCAAACTACCAACAAACTCATTTAAAGAAGAGTAAGCTAAAATATGAGAGCTAAAAGAACTATTTATGATTAATAATTCCCGAGATACAGTTATTTAATCTTTAAGAAATCTATATCTCAGAAAACATTAAACTTACAGATGTCTGCTAGCACTCAAATTAAAGTTAGTTTTTTCATCTATAACGCTCTTCTTAGGGATAGTAGGTTTTATGATATTTGCACATAATTATGAATTTTTCATATAAAAATTTGTCCGAATAACAAGAAATAAATTTATTTTAGTAAATATCATGAATACTAATACACCTCCGAAGATAATTGTTATACATTACTTCATTGTATATTAAACCAGCTTTGCGTTGAGTGCTAGCAGACCTCTGTACATATATTGTTTCTGAGATATATTTTTTCATATATCCAAAGTTTTGTCCTAACAACTTGAAATCAAAATCTTCTGAATTAGTTTCGCAAATATCGTTACACCACTTCTCCAACGCCTCATCAGTCCATTCTTTCTCAGTACAAGATAGGTGTTCTCTAGCAAATCCAAGTCTCTGTTTACGGCATTATCCAATAAGAAGTAGCTTTTTCTGATCTTCTTGTGCTTAGGTTTGATTCTATAAGTTTTTTCTATAGGTTTATTCTGAATTGATATAATTGGTTATCCTAGATTATATATTTTATTTTATACCAGATCCGCCTGGCGGGCCTTACATGGTTGATATAACAGTGACATTATATATATAT
>NW_027113936.1:30232-31743 GCF_000696795.3 Halyomorpha halys
ATATATATAATTATCAACCACAGTTATATCAACCAATCAATCACTGTTATATCAACCATGTAAGGCCCGCCAGGCCGATCTGGTATAAAATAAAATATATAATATAGGATAACCAATTATATCAATTCAGAATAAACCTATAGAAAAAACTTATAGAGTCAAACCTAAGCACAAGAAGATCAGAAAAAGCTACTTCTTATTGGATAATGCCGTAAATTAACTAACAATTAAGTAACAGTTTATTATAATTATTATTTATTATTATGGTTATCTTGAGTACTTACATTTGAACGAAGCAGTCGTTGATGTGATTGGTGAATTATAGATGACCTAAATTATTTCGTTGAATCGAAATAATCAATGCAACAAAAAGATTCTCAAAAAGAGTAATACAGAATAATTATGGTTTAAACGACTCATAATCACCGATTACAGAATTATGAGGAAAGACCGGATTTAATGTTCAGAGGAAATAATATTTTTAAAACAAGATGAAGGTGGAAATGAAATCAATTATAAAAAAAATTAAATCTTAGTTTTTTTATCAATCTTGAATAATGATACGACTAATCCCTAATACTATGTTACAATTTTGACTATTAGGGCGTTGTGGAGGCTATACAATTTTAAAGCCAGATAAGTACAATATGAATTGATCTCAAGTAATACAACTAATAATTCAATTAATAACAAAAAAATTGAAAATAAAGTAAAAAATTAAATAATAATCATTAAAAAAATCAAATAAAATAAAATAAAAAATAATAATAAAAGTAACTGAAAGGTAATAATAACTGAACTAAGTAATAAAGCTACAAATTTATAATTAGTGAATTAATATAATGATGAGAATAAACCAAGATGATACAGAATATGATAAAAATAAGGGTCTAATAATATCAATTACTCATTGCTAATTTTATGATTGGAGAAGTTTGTCGGGGGTGTGGTCAGCAAAGAACAACATAAATAAACAAAACTATATTTATGCAACCAGTTCCAGGCCTACCTTCTACGCCATAACCCCTGATGAAGACCTGAAACTCAGGTCGAAACGTCGGCATAAAATAAATAAATATGATTTTGTTTATTTATGTTGTTCTTTGCTGACCGCACCCCCCGACAAACTTCTCCAATCATTAATCTACGGTCAACTATCTACACCTCATTGCTAATTTTAATTGTAATATAATAAATAAATTATCTTTAAGAAAAAATTAAAGGCAGATATATTGGTGAATCAAAATCAATTATTGGGTATCATAGAAGTAAGAAAGTATCCAGTTAAATATTTCTTTTTTTGTGGTTGAATTATTTGTTAGTTCTTCGTTTGTTTGTTTGTTTGGTTGTTTAGTGGCGCCAAACTTCATTGGTCATCAACGCCATTTATATTTTATTTAATTTTGCTAATATTCGTTAAATTTTATTTATTTTTTAATTTTTTTTTTATTTATTTTTTTTTTTCTTCCGATCAAGTTATATTTTTGTCAGTAAATTTTGTGATTTTAAAA
>NW_027113936.1:33233-42464 GCF_000696795.3 Halyomorpha halys
ATGACCAGTTTTTTATTCTGTTTATTGCGTCTTGTAGTTTCAGTTGAATATCTTGAATACTGCCTGATCGATAAAAGATTGCCAGATCGTCGGCGAACAAAAGTGGCTTAACTCCCCTAGGTAAATTGAGCCCTAATTCATTTATAGCCAGAGAAAATAGAGTGGGACTGAGGACAAGCGATTCAACAGTTGTTCAACAGCGGTTCAACAGCGGTTCTTCGTGTAAGCGATTCAACAGATATGGTACCATATAGTTTAAGGTACGTTTACGATTTTATTATCATATAATTTTTTTTTTTTTAAAGATTTGTTATTTCATTTCTAAATAAACTGTTATCCATACAATTTAAGATAATTCTATAAAAATAAAATCGTTTAGGTGGTAAAGTACCAACGATTTTAAAATTTTCTGTTTTCTTATTGCGATGCGTTATTGTTCTTAATATTCGATTTTGTAAATTTGTATGTTTTGATAAATGACTATCAACACCGACACCATAACATTCGGTCCCATATCTTAATAACGAATAAAATATCATTATTACTATAAACAAAATAAAACGTAGTTAGCATTTCTTTATTTTTTATATATATATTTTTTTTTACGTATTAGGGCCTCTATAACATAGGTGAACTGGACTTTCTTTTTTATTTAAATACAAAAATACAAGTGCATAAACTCTAGTAGCAAGCTAGATCTCGAAATTAATTGGGATAATTCAACATAAATGGGTACCAGTAGAAACAGGAGCAATTTCGGTGATGTAAATGTAGGAGGTAACATTTGAATAAGTAGATAGGTTTAAGTATTGGTGTATAGGTTTTCAAGTACTGTGTGAAATATTCGGACCTAAAAAATATAAGTTAGAATTTAGAATCAAGGAACTGCATTAATATAATAAGCATTGGAGGAAATAAGATGGGCGTGTAAGGTTGTGGGACTTAATAACGAACATATCTCTAAAATGTAAATAAACACCGAACCAACGGGTAGCCGTCCGAGAGGTAGACCGAAACGTAGATGGGAGGATTGCGTTAAAACCGATTTAGTACATTTGGGTTTGGAGAGGCGTCACTGGGAGGATTTACTTAGAGAAGGATTGGTGGTATCGACTTTATTATTATCATTATTATTTTTATTTTTATCAATTATTTAAATATTTTAATAACAGTATTCGATATTTTGATTCGCCTGATTAACTCATCTAATAGACCATTGAATCAGAGAAGCATTTACAAACCAAAATACATCCTGAGTAGCTAGTTCTAGGCGTCAAGGTTGCTCTAGTCTATCTTTAGACCCACCTAGAACACTGTGGATAATTACTGTGTCAAAGGCCATCTTAGGAATTTCCAATCAACTCGCTGAGGGCATTATACTTGAATGAGCATTCAGAAACGGGAATTGACAAGTCACCGACTCTTAGGCAACGTTTAATAATTGTAATTACTTCAATAAATTAAAGTCATACTTTATGTTAAAGTAGATTGATTAGAAAATGAATAAACATTGAAAATTTACGGTAAGATTAATAATATATTTATTTAAAGCATAAATTTATTGTTTAATTTAAAATTTTAATGCTAGATCCTAATCTTTAAAAATAAAAATAAACAATTTGTAACACATAAATTATCAAAAGTAACCACATACGTCAATTAACATAATTAAAATTTACAAATGAAACATTCTAATATAGTGAGCTGAAATATTTTAAATTTCACATTTTAATATTTTTCTTCAAAGTCAATGTTTCTCATAATTTAATTAAAATTTTCATCTAAAATTACATATTAAAAAATAATAAAATTTGGAAATAAGGATCAGGAGACAGAAATTCCACGGACATATAATAAGAATAGCTCCGGAAAAACTAAACAAGGAAATATTCCAAAAATATCCTAGGATACAAAAGTTCAGGAGGATAGATGAAGGATGAAACGGAAATACTAGGAATAACGGACCAGGACTGTCTGGACAGAGAAAGATATGGGAAAAGACTGAAGGAAATCAAGGTTTTTGTGGTAAAGAGAAATTCGAAAAAGGGGACGCATGGGCAGAAGAAAGAAAACAAAGGCACTCAGAGATAGTGGTCTCTAAGGCCATTCCGTGAAAATAAAATAAAAGATATTAATTAGTTTTAATTACAATCCTAGCACTGACTTTATCTTATCACTAGATAAAGTAGCAATCGTAAATTATTATTAGTATTTTATGCTATTCTTAGTTTTTATTCAACACCCTACACATTTTTATTTATTTATTTAAAATTAAAAAAAAAACTATGTAAACACGACACGAATTTACAATTAATAAACTAATTATAATGAGGAGGTTGATTCGTAAGGAATAATAAGCTAATTTAATTAAAAATAAGATTACAATTAAAAATATAAAATTTATATTATATTATTCAACATAAAATAATATATAGAACATGTAATATGATGTTAAATAAAGTTAATCACTTAACTTGGCCTAAAGCGATGACAGATTTTGATTACTCATAAAAAAAAATATCTTATTCCTGATTTTTATGTGAATCGAAAAAACAAAAACGTTTTTACTTAAAATTCGGCCGGACTCTTCTGAGTTTTAAAAAATATTTTCCAATTGTTCTCCTATTTCACATAAAGAGTGCAGTTATCTCATATTTGGCACGAACTAAGACAATAGTTAAAGGTTTAAAAAAAATAAATAAAATGAAATTTTCTAGAATCAATAGAAAAGGGTTCTGGAAGCAAAAACTACAACTTTTTATTTTATTTTATTTTGAAATTTAAACGGGTTTCCCAGCGTAGAATATTGGTTTGAAAATAAATCATAGTTTATTGTTACAGTTAACTTGGTCAAAATCGTTTAAACTTCGGTTAAATCTAAATAATCGAATGGTTTATTAAGAAGTTACAGATAAAAAATAAAATTTTAATTACTCCTTAAGCTGTTCATACTGGATATAATCTCTCATCAGATGTTTTCTGCAATTTCAAACAAATTATTTTAAAATACTCGAACCTATTCCTCCGGAATGTTAAAAAAAATAAATAAAACGGATTGTATAAATAAAAAAAATGTAATTAGTATAGTTTTATATTAAATTAATGTTAAATAAAGGGTGAACATGGTGGCCTAAAATATTTACAGGTTTCTAATTATTTGATGCAGTTTCACCATTCATTAAATCTCAAAACGTTCATCAAAATTTAGGAGATAGATATGAAGTCTCTTACTGACAGTATATAGAATACAATTTTTCAACCGGTCCAAATTTATCAACCCTTCGAATCCTGAAAAAATTATACTTAGTTTCATTAGTAGAACAGAAGATAATTCGGGAGGATGTAGTAAATTCATTAAAGGGCTGAGGGAGTAATGGTGGGTTAAGTGACACAGGCATCCTATGAGATATTGCCCACGGACCCCTAACAAAGATTAATGCACCAAGAGCCACAATTAAGGGCCCCGAAAACCCGAAGGGCTCAAAAGACCTTAGCCCTTCAAAAGGTCGGTTTTCTTTCAAATCTTCTCCGCAATACACTTCATTTACCGTCCTCCCTTTTATACTTTTCCTCTACTCCCACCCTCACTCCCTCCCTCTCTATCTCTCTCGCTTTATATTCGTATATATATAAATATTCAAGCTTTAAAGGAGAATAACTTCTGCTCCTCGTTTCTTCTTTATACAACAATTTTCGTCCCTCATAACGTCTGACGTTTGTTAAGAGATCCCATTTTTCATCTCATGACAGACTCTAAAGTGGGAAGTCCCTATTAAATCTCACATTTGAATGGAAGATTTCAGAGAATTCCTGGTTCCATTTTACTCACAATTTTAGATTAAAGTGGGTCGGTTTGTTAGTTGGAATTATTAAATAAAATTGTATTTACTTTTTATTACGAATTCCTCAAGAAAACTATATTAAGTAATAGATTTGGTATTATTTTACAATTGAAAAGTACCAATATTGAAAATATATTTATTCTTATTAACTATAGAAATAAATAAATTAAGTTTGACTCCCCAACTGCCTGTGTTGATCTTCTTCAATCATCTAAGAGGTGTAGACAATAGATTTTAATTGATATTTGAAATCTTATTTATACTAATTAATGCTTTTTTCTAATATATATAAATTCTTATAATATCCGTAAGTGGTTTCGTAAAAAAAAAAAATGTTTAAATTAACATAACAAATAAATTAATTTTAACTTTAAACCATTTTATTTTATTCTTTGTTAGGGTGTGCTGAAAAAAACACTTCTTTTTCTACATTCTTTGATAGGCTATAAGGACTTTAGTCACTTTTTGAGTGATGATTAATCTGGAGATTATGTCGTATTATATCACCAAATCAGAGCTACCGGTTGGTATTAAGCTCTTTATGCTTCAGATAGACTTACTACTAGATTGTTTTATAAAAATAATAATTACTAAAATATCAATAATTATCATTCAAAACAATAAAGAAATTATAACGGAAGGATTTAAATCAATTATCTTCCTACTTTATTGTAAAATTATTATAACAAATAATTTATAGAGAAAATAATTTTTTTTTTTTTTTTTTACTACGCCAAAGGAGGAATTTCTGCCATTTTGTTTCGTACAGCCCAGTATAGTTTAGCTCTGCCTATATAACTCCTGTCTTTAATCAAGTCCACCGTTGCCGCACATGCAAATATGTGATCGCCAGTAAGTTTATCCTTTTTATGCCCAGCAAGTTTATAAAAATAAGCTTTCTAATTAAAAAAAAATAATTATGTATTAAAGTGGAAAATATTGTTGTGCATTTTTCTCTTTTAATAGTGCTGATATATTTTTTTTAATTTTTATTATTCATTGAATTTGCAAAAATAACCTAAAATTCATCAATTTATCATTTTCCCTTTTTTATGCCCAGTACGTTTATAAAAATAAGTTTTGTAATTAAAAAAAAATTATGTATTTTAGTGGAAAACATTGTGTATGTTTTTAATAATGCTGATATATTTTTTTTTTTTTCAATTTTCATTATTTATTGAATTTGGAAAAAAAAGTCACCTATTATTTTTTTCTTTTTTTTTATCCTGAGTTTATAAAAATAAGTATTATAATTAAAAACAAAATTATAAAATATGATGGAAAATATTGGTTTTGCATTTTTTATTTAATTATTAGTGTTGATATACTTTTTCAATCTTTTAGGTTCTATAATGCATTCAAAGAGAATACCCTTGATTAATTTTTCCATTACTTCAAATAACTAATCGTTTTATCCATTTTCTTCTATTTCTATTTTAAACAATTTTAATTAGATAAGACTTATTGAGAAAATGTCAAAATTTTTGAGTTGTTTTTCTTCTTGTTTTCTTCTTCTTTTTTTTTTTTTTTATTTAAAAAAAATAGTTCTGTTTCAATTCTTTTTGATTCAAATAAGTACTGTTCACTCTATATCCCTTTTGAAATTGTAGTAAAATACTCACAGCCACTGCTCTCCACTCTAGAATGCTTATGCTAAGCTCACAAGAATTCCTAGACAATATCCTTTTGTCTAGAAAGTAGGACACTCAAGTTACATTTGTTCAGTGGCTTCGTGGTTTAGCATTGCATAATATACAGTTATAATGCAGTTTTAGTGGAAATAAAAACAATGTCTGTTTTTTTTTATGGGTGACATAGCAGTGTGCTAAAGTGATTAATCTCGTACTAAGGAATTCAACAAATTTTCGCACTCCGTTTTGAAACAGTTTACACATATCATCGGGATTGAATGTATAATTTAATTTTCCCTTGCAAGGATTGTTTTAGCGATACTGTCGGCAATTGAAAAAAAAAATACGTTAAGCGAAACAGAACTGTTTTTGTAATGGACGGAGTGCACTGTGTTGCTAATTCAATGGCGTTCCCCAGGAGAGCTGTTGTTCGCAACGGATGTTTGTACTTCCGCACTCCGATCGTTGGGAAGTTTTGCCTTTTATTTTTCATTTTAAGCCTACAGTTACTATTCCATCTCGATTATTAAAAATCTCTTATTGTCATTTTACTAAGCTTAATCATAATCATTGCTGATTCGTCTCACCACTTCAAGCTACCAAATACGATAGTGTAACTTTTAAATTTTAGATGATACTTTATTTATATGAGTGGAGACATACAGACTCTATGGCCTACTATTTATCTAGCTTATAATTCTATTTACAACTTATTTCCTGGAGACTCCTTCGTTAACACTGACTGTCATCTCATAACTATCAGTAACGTGGCATTCCTTACGTAGTATGTACAAATTAGAGTTGGAAAAGAGCTTATAGGAAGAGTTTTAGAGAGAACTGGTTAGCAGCGTTCTCAGGAATTGAAAAGACCTACTATATTATAAGAACTAGCAAAACACAATGGGCAATTAACACCTTCGACATTGGATGCTATATAAGGGAGACAACAGCTGGCCCTAGAAAGGATTGGGAATGCAAGTGACACACAAAAGGCATCAAATCCCGCCAAAGCAAGAAATGCTAATTAAGTGTTTTTAAGCGTTTTAACAACTTTTAGTGAGATGAACATTTAAACTATTCATTAATACATCTGTATTATTAAACAAAGGTATTACTCGCTCACTGTTTAGAAACTTTTTTTTTAATCCAACTGTCGGATTTAAGTAATCCGACTTTTCCCGTTGTTTTTTGAATTTATATAAAGTCGGGGTTGGGGGTCTCATTTCCTGATGCCCCTCCCTTGCTGCGAACACCGGAAGGCCCCGAAGAGGCTGCGACTACAATGCCGCCCCAGCCTAAGCATCATGCAAGCTAGGACCTTGCTTACCCCTACCATCACGCCAGGCTCCAGGACACGCTGGCCAGCCCCTGAGAGGAAAAGACGTCTTTTCAGACACGGAGCGAAGATTAAATGGTTTTCACCATTTCGCACAGTATTTAGACGAGGGAAGCGACTAGGATACGTCACCGCGGCGGCGAAGACGCCACCAGATAAGCCAATACAATTTATGAGACCCCAATATTCTGTTTCTTATTACTATAGATAAAGATTACTGAACTAACACATTAACCATAACTGCCCCTCCAGGGAATTAATCGTATAAATTAAAAGAAACATATGCATGTTGTTATGAGCAGAAAGTCTCACAATTTTCAGCCCCCCTGTTCAACATTTATATTATAATCATAAGATTACATTCGGGACACCTGCAGTATAGCACCAGCACGTCCTGATGTAAACACCAACTTACCCTTTTCCAATGAAAATTTGTTATAATGATTCAATGTTTCGGTTATAATGCAATGATTGAGCATTCTCTTAAATACTTTTTAAATTTGTAACATATTATTTGTGAGTATTCTGAATTTTACTGAAATATAATATCGGAAGAAAACAATAAAGATGGCCACACACTGAGATTAATGGCTCAGTATGGTTCAGAATGCTGCTAAATAAGGCCAAAAATAACAAAAACTTTATATAACTTTATAAAACAAGAACAATAAACTGTTTTAAGCGAAAATTAATCAATTCCTCTAAGAAATCGAACGGGTCAAATTATTATTTGATTAAATACGTCATATCAATGTATAATTAAGCGTTATTTGATTTCAGGCAGGACTTGTTTGGATTGAAGCAGTCTAACTAAGCCTAAATACCAGATTTTCATAGCTTCCTCTACAGTCTATTATTTTTTTTTTTTAATTTAAATCATCAACCATGTTTTTCATAATGGCACTTATTAAAAACAACGTATCAATAAATAATATGAAAGAATTTGGCCAGTAACTATAGGAGAAAATATTTTTTTTTTTAAATGTTTCCATGGTTATTATGACAATAGCCAAATTTAATTTTCTCTTTTCTATATATAAAATATATATAGAAAGGGGAGTATTTTCATCCTGAATAATAAAGAAATCAGTTTGTTATGGTTCTGTTTTAGGCCTAAAACCTTTTGGTCATCAATGCTAATGGATTATTATAATTATTAAGCTACATAAAAAAAAATAAAATTATAAGATAATAAGTGATAATAAAATGAAAAATTTAAATTTAAATTTGGCTTTCTGACCAGGTGAGAGTCCGTGAAAGGATGATACTTAATTTCATATCAAAGTAGAATGTAACAAGAAATAAGTAAACGTTGTGACGTGGTCACCAGAATTTTAATTTGTAGGTTAAGTAGCTTTTATTATCTTTATGATAGCGTCTGAATCCGAAGAAAGCGTTCTA
Organism: Halyomorpha halys; assembly: GCF_000696795.3. Classification (NCBI taxonomy): domain Eukaryota; kingdom Metazoa; phylum Arthropoda; class Insecta; order Hemiptera; family Pentatomidae; genus Halyomorpha; species Halyomorpha halys. The sequence goes on from NW_027113936.1 coordinate 41,444, forward strand.
ACTCTTTATTACTTTACTCTATATTAATATATTCTTAAAGTCCTTTTTACTAATTATTTTGGAAATAAAAAAATTAATTATAAAATCATAATCATTTATTTATAAGGTGGTTCAGATCAATTTATAACAGCATTACTAATAAAAACGTTTCTAAGACCTAATGTGGAAATGTATTAGGAGCTAGTGGGTAAAGGGCAACATTCTGATACAATTTCAGAGGCCATTGGAAAAGATGGTAGTGATAGGAGGGAATCCCGACAGTTAGAAAAGTATTAGATCCGAGAATGGGGCAGTAGAACCTCAGAGTCTGCCTCAACGAAGGGTTTAACCTCAGAGCGGTGGTTCCCCTAACAGGTAGTTGGAAATAGCCCACCTTTTATGAGAACACACATACAGGTAAACTTTAAACTTTCTCTCTTCGCTCCTAAATTGATTTGTTAATTAATTAATTTAATAGATTTTAATTTAAAAATTAATTAATTAAAAGAGATAACAACGCCTTTAAAAACATACAGCCTAAAAAAAAAGTACATATATCACTATAAACATATAGTGAATGCTACAAAATACTTTTAAAAAAGAGTTTATTGTACATCTAGAGCAAATAAAACACTTCAAGTCTAAAATAACAATATTAGAAAAACTGGATACAGAAAAAGTGCAAGCAAAGAAGTAAATGAAGTATGTATGTAAAGGAGTTTCACAATTGTTCTAGGAACCGTTGCTTTTCAAAATAAAGTCGTAATTGCAGTGCAAGTTACAAACCTCCTTGGTTTGTAAGAAACTATAAATAGAGACTATAGAGGATTACAGTTTGGTTAGAAAACTGAACCAAACCCGAAGACTGAAGCCAAGGCTGCTGCAGGACATCTTATTACAAATATTTATTAGTTCTGTTATTATCGTTCTAAAATTTTATATTATTATAAATTTTTTTTCTCATCTTTTTCTTATATTCACTTTTTACCGTTAGAAGTCAATTATTTATTTTATTAAATCCATAGATGTCTTTGTTTTTTTA
>NW_027113936.1:42514-43191 GCF_000696795.3 Halyomorpha halys
GCCAATTATTTATTTTGTTAAATCCATAAATGTCATTATTTTTGTTATTAAATTTACTTTTATATTTTATTAAGAATTATAATTTGAATATATTTATTTTATCTTAATATTTGTTTTATTTATAACATTGTATGTAGGGGTGTCTTTTGTCTGAGGCTATAACCCCCATAATTAATTGTTAAAAAAAGAAAAAAAATAGTCCAATCTGGTATTAAATAAATAAGATAGCTTATGAAATAAAATTTAACAATAATATGATTGTAAGAATATTTAGGGTGTTAAAGTTGTTAAACTCGCGAGGAAGATTATTGTAAAGTTTTCATTCGGAGCTCTATATCTTAAAAACTACCAAGAAAGTCTAAGAGAACATTATTTAAAGAAGAGTAAATTTACTGAAATATTAGCCCTAAAAGAGCTATTTATGTCCAATAGTTCTCGAGATAAAACTTTTTAAAAAGCAAAATTTCCTAAAAATCTAGATTAGCAGTTAGTTAATTTATTTTGAGAAATCTATATCTCAGGAACTATGTGACGTACAGATATCTATTAGCACTCAAATTAAAGCAAGTTTGATAGATTATGAAGAAGTTTATGATCTTTACCTTCGTAGGAATAGTAGTTTTCATGATATTTGCTAAAATAAATTGATTTATAGTTGTTCGGACAATAAGTTTGAT
>NW_027113936.1:43501-55832 GCF_000696795.3 Halyomorpha halys
AGAGAGAGAGAGAGAGAGAGAGAGAGAGAGAGAGGGAGAGAGAGAGAGAGAGATTGTATATAGTATTGCATTCTGTTAAGTTCAGTAGGCACTGGAACGCTGCGGAGAATCTGGTCTGCGTCCGGGCTTCCTGGACTCAATGTAGCTCTGGTGTGTTGCAGGCAATTATTTTCAGTAACCCTAACTCATGAAGCTCTTTCGATGTAGGATTCTAAAACTCGTGGTTTTCGCTTCATTCATCATTTTAACGGTTTTATTGAGTGTTTTCGAAGTTATTGATTTTCTTTTGTGCTGCTATGAACTAGAGTAATGATTTAACGTACTTAGTGTCCATGCAGAAACTGAAGACAAAAAAATTTTAACCCACCATCTTATTCGTCGTGATTTATTGAATACAAAAAAGAGCCAGCAAAATTACTCAAAGCCCAACTTTATCCGACATTGAAAATTGGAATTATAGATTTGAACGTCCAAAGCCTATTTAAAAACATGTTATCATTTTGGAATAACCAAAAATAAATGTATCACCTCAGCTGTATATTAGCCTTTGAAATCAGAGCAGAAGGTCACCGATTCTAGTTTTGAACATAATAAAAACAAAGGGTTAGCCACCAAAACAAATTCCATCCATCTTCATTAAGAGAGATTCCATAAATAGAGTGAGTTAAAAAAAACAACAAATTAATCAACTATAATCGAGCTTGGGAGAACTGTACATTGTTCCTGTCATCATACTCATATTTATTTTGATAATATTCACTATCATCATCATCTCACACGAATCCACTCTTGCTTGGCAAAGCAAAGCCATCGTTTATTCCTTATTTCCAGATTCGACGGGATCTTGTTCTACTTCCTTTTTAACATCAAATTGCACTCCATGTGTCCCAGTAGGACGATTTCTGTTCATTCTTAACCATCTTAGACTGTTTTCTTCAAGTTTATCTGCTGATTCGACAATGACGCTTGATGGATCAAATGGATCATCTGAATGCATGATGTATGTAGGATGTATCCAAGAATAGATGATTATCCTGTCCTTCTAAAAAAATCTCTATTTCAAATTTCAGAATTTTCTTTGTAATCCATCTCTCTTGGCCTTAGAATCTGAACGTCCATATTTGGTTTAATTGTCAATCCAATTGACAGCGTCAGGGACTCCTTATGAACCTAAATTCTATAGACTAGAGAGAAAGAAATACTTTATTCATTCATGCTGCCCAAATACATCGGGTTGCTACATTACACAGCATACTGATCAATCCGTGACTAGACAAATATAAGTTACATATTTTACATGATATAATATAATACATAGATAACATTTTTTTTTTTTTTTTTTTTTCCTTCCACAGTTTTCTTTTACAATTAATACCAGTCTACAAACTAACTACAAGTTTTTCGACTTATTCCTTTTCTTTTTCTTTCCTTTCCATTTCACAACCTCTATTTCATTTGATCAAAAAATTCCCCTATATAACACATATAATAGTAGTTCCTACTTCAATTAAAGCTATATAAGGGGAAATGGTCACGGAACACTAAAAAAACCTCTTATATCTTTAAGACAACGCCCAGGTGGAACATTTTCTGTTAATGACCAGTATAACACAATGCTGACTATCTTTGTTGCAAAGATCTTTATAAGAGGACTCGGGACAAGTGAATCCTTAAAATGACACCAAATTACTAACTCTTCACTTGTTCCAAAGCCTTATTTTTTATTTTCAAAGACTGGTGAATCTAGTCTAGATACTTAGTTTTTGTTATGAAAAATCGTTTAACATTTTTGAATTTTTTTTTACATACATACGATTTAATTTCTCTAAGAGACATAGCGCCATCAACATATACCCTTGAGCGATATTTTTCTGAAAGCAAGACTGTAAAATAACATTTTATCCTTATAGAGAAGCAAAGTCTTTTTTCAATTTTCTCCAGGTAATAGGGCACACTAAGGCTGGAGAGAGAAAGAGGATTGGCTGGAAAACCGGAGACCCTGCCACAAAGTGACTTTTACATCTCTGAAATGGCTATTGGATTTGCTAGCAGGCCCCAGCGGTAAATCTCGACTCCCAATCACAGTTCGACTCTGCTACCGATTTCAGGTTAGAATTTCACGTAATTATATTTTCAACAGCATAAAGTAGTAATTCAGGGATAAATAAAAAAAAAATGGGATCGTACTTCCTTAGTAAGTCACTTATATGTTTTTAATTACAGTGACAACCCATTTCCAAATAGAGAAAAATTATGCAGGGAGGTATTTGAGATAAATGCCTCTCAAAGTAGAGCACATTACTTCAATTTTATAAACTAGGCTTTCCTGCAATTAAAGGAAAACTATTGGATAATAATATTAAAAAAAAAAATGGTGCACAAAACTTATTATTACCACCATGAGATTAAATTAATTCTAGTTCGTTTCAAAACAGCTATTTCTTTATTATTCAGGATGATAATCCCCTTACTATATATTTCTTTCAGGCAAGTGAAATAGAAATTCGACTATTGTAATAACTACTTTCGAAAAACAATAATTGGCATATCCTTCTACATTTTACAAAGGTCCATTGTTTATTAATATTAGCTAAGAGATTCCCTTTTTTTTAAACAAAGTTAAAGTAATAAATAGTAAATAATAAAAGTAAATAAATTTGATCGAAACTTTATTTTTCTGAAGCTATGAAAAATCGTAATTAGAGTTTTATTTAGGTGTTGAAGACAATGAAATATAACAAAGCCCTGAACTACGGAATGAGATCGGGGGCTAAGTTAATTCCGATTTCCCGGTCTATTTTAGCCGGTTGCCTGAAAATCATTTCCTCTTTTAGCTAATAATCAAATTATTTCTGAGTTCATATTTATCCATTTCATATTACTACTAGTAATGATAGAAAGTTGATTATTTGAATGATCGATGTGGATGTGTATAACTAAATTGACAAAATAAAATAAGGATTGAACATAAAAATGAAACCACTAATCCTTGATATTGAAGATCTACTTCTGAGCTTCAGTTTATCCCACCCACTCAAGAGAGGACTTCTTTCTATTGGATTCCAGATCGACTGGCTTCTAGCTAGCAGACTTGCCATAGATGGTGGCAGCTTCTTGCTCTTGATCTGGTGATTACTAAACAATAATGTTGAATTGAGCTTTTTCCTAAACAAAGAAATAGCTTTAATTTTTATAAAGCAAAAAACCTTCCTTTATTCATCACCTCCCCGTTTGCGTTCTTTGATCCACCTCTTAAATAAGAATATCACCCAGCTGTTTGTATGTATCATGAATCTTCTTTGGATTACAAATTCTTAATCATTCCTACCACCTACTTTTAGAATCTTTTTCCCATCCTTATTCGTAAACCCACCTCCCTGACCTAGGTCAAATATTATTTATTTATACATCTCCTCAGAGATCAATGTTCTGTTACAAATCCCTCATGGGTCTATCTTAAGATTTACAAAAATATTTTCACTTGTACATATACTTCAAGACAGCTGAAAATTAGATGGATTTCAACAAATGAAACAGTCTTACTAAAAATACATATATTCAAACACTAATCTCGAAATGTTTTCTTTAAGACAAATTCAACTGAGAAAGAGCCATTTAGATATGTCTTAGCTAAACTCCGCAGTCATTGAATGGTGGCTAAGTTGGAAGCACTCTAGGAAATTACTTTTATACATAAGGCGGGTGTCGGATCCTTCATTTTATTCAATGTCGTTTGAGAAGGGTTAGGGGGAGGGGCGTGAAATGTAACTAACTTAATTAGAAATATCAAAAATTATTTTACAAATAAAAAATTAGAAATTATTACTTTTTAAATATTGATTAGATGGTCCATATTTCTATGGAATCTATACCTATCTATCATTGTAAATACGTTATCAGTAAAATCCATAGAACTTTCAGTATCACGTATTAAAATTAATATTTTTATTATTAATGTCATAGTAAGGGAAATTGTATTTATAATGTGACATAGGGATAATTAGTAATTGAACAATGGATTAAATCAACATAAGATCATTTCAATGTAAATAATAGAGAGTGCATTTAACAACAACAGGCGAAAACAAATAGAAATATATCATTACTCCCAATTGCTAAACGTACAGGAAATAAGTTGAATTATTAATATAAATAGTCAAAAATTAGTAGACTGGTCCATTATTTACTGTGAAAGGTTTTTTTCTAGAATCAGTCCAGAGAGTGATATTTTATTTTTTGTTGAAAATATAAAGTCAATTTAGATAAAAAAAAAAAGATTTATCATTTGATAAACAGAGGAAGGTGGACGTACGTTTGTCGGTCTACCTCCATGAGGACATCAACCTAGGAAAATAATCTATCCACAGCCGGGGCCCCATCAATCACTGGTGATATGAAGATTTATTTTCTCTCATTTGTTTAACATACAAGTTAATTTATGTTATAGATATAAGTTGAGATAATTTTTTGTAGTTTGTATATTTTCCTATACTTTCTACGGGGGCAGCGGTAGCAGCGTGGCTACGCGCCTGTCTACCGACCCTAAGGTTGCGAGTTCGACCCCGGCCCCATCCGGGATTTTTATAAATCCTACAAGCATAAAATTATACAAAACTCACTCGCAGCCTCCCCCTGGGTGTTTGTGAGTCCCGTTAGTCAATGGGTTGCACTCACAAAAAATTAGGCGTGGGAGTGACGAACCCACCCTACGAAAAAACCACGCAAGAAACGCGCGATGTATTAGGATATAGAGGAGACCTAGACCTCCATGGTCTGTCGCCCATATAATAATAACAATATTTTCCTATATTTTGTTTTTAATGCCTTCCATTTATTTAAAATACAACTATAATAAAATTTGGCAGATCATTTCTTTTCTTTTCACTACTCTCCACGAACCCCAATAGAAGGTACAAACCCAATCCCACAACAACAAACCCACCGTAACAAACATCATTTATCATATTCTAGGCTTTTCCTATAGTTTTTACTATAATTTTAGTCGTGAAATTTTACACATTAAAATATGTATTAGAATACAAATGGAGTTAATAAAGTTAAATTACCTATCCTATGGATAAGTCGGTTGTTTTGAAGGAAACGCCTTCACTTTTCATACAACAATGATATATCAAACACAAAATCACATTGCCTTTTGAGAAGAGAAAGAAATGGTTTATTCATTCATGCTGCCCAAATACATCGGGTTGCCACATTACACAGCATACTGATCAATCCGTGATCAGACATATATAAATTACATATTTTTATATGATATAATATAGTAGAAAGATAACATTTTTTTCTACAATTTTCTTTTACAATTAATACGAGTCTACAAACTAAATACAAGTTTTTCAATTTATTCCTTTTTTTCTTTCCCTTCCATTTCACAACCCTTATTTCATTTGATCAGCAAATTCCCCTATATAACAAATATTAAATATAGTTATAACTAAATAAATATAATTAAAACTGAGACTAGATGACCATGCCAAGGATACAAAAAGACAGCTTGATACTGTGCCACACTCTGGGGCGATTCATCACTATCACTATAATCCTGGCTTTAGTATCCTTGAGGCCATCGCTCATCACAATTGGTCAGTCTGGGATTCATCACATAGCTCTCCTATTGTCAATTATAACGCATCATTAATTAACAAAGTCTTGTATCAGCCTCTACTGTAAATTAATTGACAATGGTTGTTGAATTTAACTCACTCTACCAAGGATGATCATACAAATAATCCAAATTATATTAATAAATCTTTTCTGCTCTCCAATATATGCATCAAACAATACTTACTTTAGATTAATTATTTTATATTTTCTTGTTTGAGAGTGGTTTAGTTTATTCTTAAATAAAACAAATTTGATCCTTTTTTTCTCTCAACTTTATTCTTTACACCTTTTCGACCCTCAGGCCATTCTCGAGGATACCTTCATATTGATGTCATTTTCTTTTTTCAAATCTTAAAAATGCAGGCTAAATGTCTTTGTCCCATATAACCTTTTCTAAATAACTTTTTCCTAGATTTAAACCTTTTTTAAAAAACTTTTCTTCCTTCCTTCATTCACATTTGCTATTTAAAACAGAATCTACCCTCAACATTTCTGTTTTCTGTTTCAAGTTGCAAATGTGAATGAAGGAAGGAAGAAAAGTTTTTTAAAAAAGGTTTAAATCTAGGAAAACATTATTTAGAAAAGGTTATATGAGACAAAGGCAATTAGCCTGCATTTTTAAGATTTGAAAAATGAAATTACATCAATATGAAGGTATCCTTGAGAATGACCTGAGGGTCGAAACGTTGGAAAAGTTGTAAAGAATAAAGTTGAGAGAAAAAAAGGATCAAATTTGTTTAATTTAAGAATAATACTTACTTTATTTGCACGATAGTTAGAAAAGCCATATGAATATAATGAATATATAATGTTATAAAGCATTAAAAAAATTGTACTTGCCAAAAATAAAGAATTATTTGCTTCCAGGCAGTTTTAAAGTTTCTTGTAATTCTTTATAGATTGTATTTTTTGTTGGCTATATTTTAAATAGTATTATGTTACTATTGTTTTATATTTTGTAGTTAGGTGAGTATTTTACATTCACATACCTATATATGGAAATTATTTTTTTTTAGTAATTTATTTGTTGTTATTTACAACTGTATAAAATTACATACCATAAGTAAATTCGCTATTAGATATAAAATAATATGATTCAAACATGTGGAGGATCTATCCATTGATAGAACTCCGTTATTGCGTTACTAGAGAGAAAGATCTAGGGGCTAAATTTGCTGTAACTGATATTATGACATGATACAAACATGTGGAGAATCTACCCATTGATAGAACTCCAAAAACATTTCTAAAAGAGAAGATCTCGAGGCCATCTTCTTATCAGACGCCTACGGGGATTATCAGGTATTGAAGGAGAAGCCAAGTTAGAAAGAAGTGGGTTTGGGTGGTTAGGATGTTTATCATGGAAGGATTGGTATCTGGTTCTAACCAATCTAATCGGCAACATATGGAACATCGAGATACTAATATATGACTTACTTTGTAACAAAGTAAGGAGCATAAAGGTTTTGGGACTGTAAGGATTGGATACGAAAGGAATTCGATGGTTAAACGGAGCCCCAAAGCTCAACTCCGTTTGTTCAGGTAGACTTTAATATAGTCAAGTAGATCAGTCTTTTGTAATGGATTGGCAATTTAGACCGTTTGTCTAGTAAATGTTGTAATAGTCAGAATCGACGAGCAATTTCCTGTCTTTTCAGTCTTGTATGAGGATCCCATGTCAGTCATTTGTCCAGATGTAGTCCTCAGTAATGGATCTGTTGGACAGGAATGAATGGGGTATTATTAAAGGATACTGTGAGACAGGAAATCATGGGTTTAAGACGAAGGTAAATGTGATTTATTTTAATCTTCCAGTTTCGGCACCATTCTTCAAGAGTGGTGATGTTCAAGGATACAGTTCAAGGGGTTAGGGAAACAATACAATATAAATTTAAAATTCGATTTTTTGACGGAATATTTTAGTTGACCATTGTCTAAATAACCAAGTTTCGCAACATGATCTATGTTTGAACACCCTTAGCCCAAAAATGAAAAGTTTTACAAAACTGATAACACATATTTAGAGCATGTGTGTGCCTAGGGTGCTACAGTAACTTTTTCGTTAAAATCGACCTACAGTAAATGCCTTTTTACAGATTCGATTTTAAACTATTTTAGTATTTTCTCTGAAACGGCTCTGATGATTTTGTTAGAACGGGGAAAGTCAATGTACAATTAAATGTTTTTAATCTCAGCTAGATCCTTATTGAAATAGAGCGACAGGGCTTGAGGAGGAGTTTTTAAATAACCTTCCTCGAAGTACCTTTGATTCTGCTTATTTCAAATAAATAACCATTTATCATTGTTATAAATAATAAACAATAGGTCAATACACAATATTAAAGAATTTGATAAATAATTAGAGGAGAAAATGGAAAATAGTAACAGGAGTTTCAATCGTCCAATCTCTTTCTATGGCATTCACGAAGCTCTGGAATGTTTCTTCTGTTACACTTTTGTATTTTTTGTAAGGAAAAAGCTGATACTGATTACTTTCATCACGAGAAAAACTTGAATACAAATTTTTATAGTAATTAAATGTTGTCTGATGGTCGCATAAATTTTTTTCTAATTTGTTTTTTTTTAATTATTTTTTATATTTCTTATTTTATCTTTTAGGAGCGCGGTGGCACTGTGGTAAGACACGATGCTACTTAATCCAAGAATCCGGGTTTGAATCCAGCTGGGCAGAAATTTGTTTTCTGTTACCCTATAGCCGTGAGTCAACCCGGTGGGTTTCAGAGCTCTCAACCTCATAAATTAGGTACCCTTCACTGGGTACAAATCTGGAGGTCGAGCGTGATTCTGATCAAATCACCTCCTAGTACAACCGTTGGTATAGTAACAGTACTTCCTTACAAAATATTGCACTCTTAATTCTTCATGGGTTGTAGTGGTACAGATTTTAATTTAACTTTTTTTTCTTAGTATTGTTTACTATTCTTTTTCTGACTGGTCCGACCCCTTCTGTAAGCATTTAGACTATAAAACAAACAGAAAAATAAAAATATATAAGAAATATGCATACACGCACACATACATATATATCTCGGTACGAATTATAGGCAGCACTTATAGGCGAAGAATAGATATTCAAGCTGTGTAATCTATACAAACTACTTACATGGAATGCTCATACGAGGCTGAAACAACAAGAAACTTCTCGACAATTTCAATTAGCCTAACATTAGCAAGACAAACGCTCCCTACTCTTGGTTTACTACAAGCAACTAATCTGCTACCATCATCAGACCTGTTTGGACTGAAAGTATGGGGCTATTGGAGGAGCAGTTGTGTGAAATCTTCTACAATTCAGTCTTTGAACTGATGAATATTTTTTTAATTTTTTTATTTTCATTTATTACATGAAAACGATATTAATTACATTATAGCAACTTCTGGAAAAAATAAACACCCTTAAAACTTGAATATATTTTATTTTTTAAATCCCTTTTTTAAATACAGTATCACAATTATTGAAGGAGTATGTGGATGAAGGGGTTATGCTACGAATAATAAATTTTAAGAAAACAAGGGTCAATTTTTTTTTTGTTTAAGCTTGTTATGTTTTGAAGTTTACATAACCCCTTCTACATCTATGTATCTCAGTTGTTAATTGGATTCTGAGGTTAGAGTACCTCACTAGTTAGATAGGCTCCTACCCCCTCTTACTAAAGATTGAAAAATTCATAAAATTTTACTTAGCCCTTCAATTTAAAACTCTTATTATTATTCACCTAATTACTATTTATTATTTTTTTCGTTCACATCTTACGACAGCCGAGTTTTCTAAAGCATAGACCTCTGGAAAATTTTGCAAGTAGGAATATTTTAAGAAAAGATTCTTCAATTATTAGCCAATAATTCTCTTTAAGTATTTATTAATACGGAGCAAAGCTCTGTTTTTCGTATTAATTTTTAGATTTATGTTTTTCTATTTATAAAGTAGAGGTTCTTTCTTGGCCTGGTTCAATTTAGTTGAGTTTAATGATGTTTAACTTTCCGAAAAAGAAACCTCAAGAATACCACATATAATATATGAAAGCATCAAGTAAATCAAATAATCCGCACAATACAATTATCTGTTACGCTGTTTGTTTAATTGCAATATAAGTTGTAATAAATGTTATATGCGATTATTTGGTATATCGATAATGAAAATCTATTAAGTTGATCCCGAAAAATTCATGCTTCTTCTCTGCGACGTAGAAACTTATTTCAATGTGAACATTAAAGATCCCAAAATATATTTACTGATATAAAAAGCAGGGAGTGAACATAAATCTGAATTAATTTGTAAATTTTTCAATAAATATTTTACAGGAAAAGTTAATAAAAAGTTAATTAATTCATTTTACATGAACAATTTTGCGTTAGATTCATACGAATAATTGTTCCAAAAAAGAATGTTTATTAATTAGAAACAGTAAACATTATTGTTTAAAATACTTAATGTTTCTTCACAACAAAAAAAACGTGACTGATAATTAATAGTAATTAAAAAAGCCAATATCAAAAATAAATTTAGAGATCACTTTGAGTTACTCTCAGCTTTAAATTTGTTTTAATCCCTCTTTCTAGCCATTTTTGGCATACTGGGTGCAGCAGTAGATCTCAAGTCTCAAATGTCAAAACTGGAGTACTAGGCCACGCCTACAAAAGTAATAAACCCCGCCTTCTGGCGTCACTCACCCTGGAAGCATACCCCCGCCATTACAATCATTCCTCTAAGGTATTCACCTAATTTCTTCCTTCTGTAAATATCAGCGAATATACCTCCACGAAATCTATTGCAGAGTACTAATAAATATAAAGATTTTTAAGATCCAGAATCATTTTCGTCATCGTCAGACCATCTCGATGACACTACAGTATAATCGGATTTAAGTATTTGTACGGAATTCCAGCTTGATCGAATAAATGAAAGTGAGTTAAAGTACTAATAAAAATAAATGATTGATAGAAGTGAAACTAAAGAAAAACGTTTAAAATTGGCATATATTTATTTAAGGTTATAAAAACCAGTTTAAAAAATATTTTAAAACTTTTAATTGATTCATTTAACTGTAATTGGTATTACCGAGTTATTTTCGATAGTATAAAATTAGATTTTTTAATAATTCTTAATTCGTGGGTTGCCTACCTCACTGATATAATGGCTAATGGTGGTGCAGTGTGCACCATCTGGAAATGACAAATGCATTGGTGTGTAGGAATAATCTAATTGCAATTAGGTTAACAGAGATTCAATTTTTATACAATTTGTACAAACGCTTTCCCTCATATCTTTAGTTAACGGATTCTGCCAGTAGTGTTTTGTAATGAATTACTTTATTTAGAAAAGTGTTAACACGGATTTCTCTTGTACACCGCTACGTATAGACTTCTGTGATGTGAGTCTTTAAGTATATAAAATAGGGAGTGGAGCTAAAATTAGAGGTGAGAGGAGTAGGTGAAGAGATGTTGATTTTAAATGAGTTTGATGAGAGATGCAAGGGTAACGTTTCAGTTATAAACAGTAAATATTACAGATGCCATGCGTGATAAAATATAAAAAATATTCATACGCTGGGAAATTAACACTCTACACATCGGTGTGTAATAAAAGAGTGATAGATGTTATAAATGCTATGGCATATTGTTATTGCCGGTTTGCACTAAGAACAAGTCAAGTCAAGACTGCTACATTTTTTTCTTCTAGAGGCTCATATATGTGAAATGAAAAATTAAATAATTTCACTGCAATTATAAATTAAAGTGTTTTGTATCAGGCACAAAATCAGTATTATGGCATCTTAAAATAATAAGGAGATGTAATATGTCAAAAATAAAGTTTATACAAAAGTGTACATTGTTAATTTTGTTAAAGGCATCCATGAGTGATCCCTTAAGCTCTATTTTTGCGGTTACCTTAATAAAATTATAGCTAATCCATTCATTTGGTACTGATAGCGGCTATCTATGACAAGTATATACTATCGCAGCAACTATCACAGTCGAGAGGTGTAACACCCCCGCGATAGTGGGAGAGAGATAGGACTGAGTGATGGTCGGCCTTCCCACCTGGCCTCCCCCCAGCCATCGGTCAATTCCTTGTATCTTACCTCCCCTAGCGCTCCTGCATAATTCCTAATATCGATTAATCACATCCCTATCGATTTGTCACACTTAGCTCGATGGGGTTGTCCCATGAGGCTTATATAGATACTGGGAAATAAACAAAGTTTCGTACAAAAAATAGTCACTTCCAAAAAAAAAAAAAGAACTTACTTTCGTGTTTATGCTATATTTAATACCAAAATCGATATGACAATTTTCATATAATTACTTGAGATTTCCGCAATCGCAATAATTAAAGAATTATTTTTAAAACTTACTTTAACTGTTGAACAAATATAGTATTGTAAAAAAAAAAGAAGTAATTTTATAGGAGTGTACAGAAACAAAATACAAAATTGGAAACTCCTAATAACTAAAAGCTTTACTTCTGGTCATAAGAATCTCAATGATAAAGAAAAAATGAAATCCATTCATTATGAGTGGGTGGGTTTCTTGATATAAACCTAAAAAAATCTGCTTATACTGACATTGTTGTTGTTGATTGTTGCTTAAAGGCGTAAAACCCTCTGGTCATCAACGCCTATGGTATGATAAAAGTAAAAAAAAAAAATAAATAAATAAATAAAAAATAGAAAAATAAAAAAAA
>NW_027113936.1:56077-58613 GCF_000696795.3 Halyomorpha halys
TGGAGGTGGCAGTTTGCTGATCAGGTGAGAGTGCGTGAGGAGAGTATGACCTATTCTCAAGCGGGCCAGAGCAACCTCCTCCCTGCGGCTGTTGCGGTAGGATGTCGACCATGGTTTTACTGATCGTTTTATTTCTTTTAATTTACTGGGAGAGCTTTCATCCCACTGCTTATACTGACATTTCACGCGCTAATTGAAATAAAAACAGGTTTACTTTGAAATCTAAGATGAAATATACCTCCATACGCAGACTTGTTATATTAAAAAATGTACACAATTTTATTCTTTATATTTATATAGTTCAGCTACTAGTAATACATCACTAGCGCCCCTTATGGTCAATTGTTAAAAACAGGTAATCACTGATAGCTGTGCGAAGAAGCAGACGAGAGAGAAGAGAACTTAGATTCAGAGAGAAAATCATTTTTTCTTCTCTTAAATTTAACGTTGTCATGCGTGCGTAAACTTCAGGTAGTGGTTCCGTGGCTAGGGACGGAGACCTGAAAAAGGGAGACACATGCTGCATTACTATCCACCTGATTATTTTTTTTTTTCTGGTCCTTTTTTTGGTCATCTCTGACATACGGGGGGAGGGGGGTTATCTACAAGTAAGCAACTGATTCAAACCATGGTGGGAGGTCAAGTTTTTCATTGTAGGACCAGTCCAGATTCGACCCGGCACCGCCTGCAGATCTCATATTGGTAAGAACTACGCCTAACCACCTGAGCTACCGACAGCCCTACATGAGTGAGTTTACTTCAATCTTTCTTTTTTACCCAACTGGACCATGATTTTCATACAATTACATCAGCTCATCAATATCTGGAATCTTCTAAGGTCTAATTTAAAATTTATTAACCTAATCTAAACATGTTTTCTCTTTCTCTTTCTCTAACCTTTATAAACATTTCTCCTGTCCACTCTTTACAACCACGTAAATACATTCCATTTCTCCCATTTTAAGTCAATTTTCATTCAATTAAATTTCTTACATACAATCCACTAGTAATAACCCAACCAGCACATTCTTAAGTGAGATAGCTCCTAGTCTTAAGTTGAAGGTTTACTTCATACAAATATAGTAGGAGCTGTTACCGTCATATATAAGCAGCCTCTGAGAATGGTACTATTGTCTTTTTCAATCAGTCTTACATAAGAATCAGCTTTCCTAATTTTCAATAATTATTTTTGTTAAAAATTATTTAATAAATACTATTAGTTAAAACTAGTTCATTAAATATTCATTCTGATTAATAATAAACTATTATAATAAGGCAATCCGTATCAAGTGAAGGATTTCGATTACACTCGCCCAATAGCCTGACATTGATACTATAACAAAGCAAGCTAAGCTAACACCGCTCCACCAATTTACTTTAATAAGGACCTTCCCCCATCCTATCGATAAGGATCAGGTTCGATTCAACAATTATTATCGAATAAATCTAATATCCATCCTGTAATTTAATATTATCAATTACAAGATGGAATCGCGTGAACAAGACGATCATTGCTAGACGGAGGAAGAGTTGGGGACTGGTATAGAACGGATAAGTACAACTGGTCTACTTACAGTTGGAACGGCCTCTTCTTGCAGACAGTAGAAAATTTTAATTTGCTTTTTTATTATTTGAATAAACGTTTAACAGATGATAGATTAAATCCTGGAATTCCTTATTAGATCTCGGTCTTTTCTTTTTTAACACCAGATCACGTCCGACTTGCTGTTCGCACTTCATTTTCTAGAGTTCGCTTTGATTAAACATGTAGTCAATAGTAAAAAAAAGATACAGCGTGTTGCTCTTCTTTCGTGTCATGATCTCTGTAGTGGTGTTTAGGACATTGCCTAGTTTCCCAATTTAGTGCTAAAGTTTCTCCCTTTTAAAGTTTAAATTAATCACTTATGTGTAATTTACATTGTCA
The DNA here is from genome assembly GCF_000696795.3 of Halyomorpha halys. NCBI lineage: Eukaryota > Metazoa > Arthropoda > Insecta > Hemiptera > Pentatomidae > Halyomorpha > Halyomorpha halys. The sequence goes on from NW_027113936.1 coordinate 58,002, forward strand.
CCAAATTACAAAGCTTTTCTGTACAAGCCTTTGTTGATGCGAATCTTTGTCAACCCAGAAAGAAATTTTTTATAGTTAAAAAACCTAGTAATTTTTATTATCTTATCATGAGTATCCGCCAGTTTTATTATTTATTTTTCTGACAAGGTCATTAATGATATCATTTGTATAGCATCAAATATACTTCTTCACACCTAAATTTCAAAGATTCAGTTGAGGATCTCACCGATCACAAAAGTCCCTCAGGAAGTGTAAAAGCAATAATATTTTATTCAATTTCTTGAGACTGGTATTTATTTATTAAATAAATAAAATGATATCCTTGTTGAGTCTTAACACTCTTTATTATATCAATAGTCCAACGTTTCGGCCAATTAGGCCATCCTCAAGGTTATATTAGTGGTTTGAATAATTAAATTCGGTTAAATATTGTTTTAAAAACCTTTTTCTATTTAAAACAAAATTATGACAACGTTATGCTTTGATAAAATGAGATTTAGGGTCAATAGCAAATGAATTATTTAAAACTGTAATATATAAATATATACAACAAATAAATTTGCTGTAGGTGACATTGTGACATGATACAAACATGTGGAGAATCTACCCATT
>NW_027113936.1:58748-59663 GCF_000696795.3 Halyomorpha halys
CTTAATAAAACTGCTAAATAAGTACTGAGTAGTAAATAAATTATTATTTATTAAATAAATAAAATGATATCCTTGTTAAGTCTTAACACTCTTTATTATATCAATAGTCCAACGTTTCGGCCAATTAGGCCATCCTCAAGGTTATATTAGTGGTTTGAATGATTAAATTCGGTTAAATATTGTTTTAAAAACCTTTTTCTATTTAAAACAAAATTATGACAACGTTATGCTTTGATAAAATGAGATTTAGGGTCATATTAAATAAATAAAATGATATCCTTGTTAAGTCTTAACACTCTTTATTATATCAATAGTCCAACGTTTTGGCCAATTCGGCCATCCTCAAGGACAATCTTAAATATAAATTCACATCTCACATCAAAATTTAAAAATTGTTTAACAGGCTATTTTGCCCAGGTCATCGATTACAGGTCAAAATCACCCTATTTTTTTTTTTAAATTTCGTTAATTTTTAAAACTTTAATTTTAGATTAAAACTACACTATCCACTAATAGATAATAGATAATGATATCTATTAGTGGATAGTGTAGTTTTTTTAAAAAAAAAGGTGATTTTGACTTGTAATCGATGACCTGGGCAAAATACCCTGTAAAACAATTTTTAAATTTTGATGTGAGGTTTGTATTTATATTTAAAATTGTTCTTCCCCATCCTAGATTCCAACCACATAATCCCAGATCACCAGTTTGGATTCCGAACATCCCACTCCACTATCCAGCAATGCCATCGTGTGGTTGATGTGGTCTCGTCTTCATTGGAGCGCGGAATGTACTGCTCGGAAGTCTTTCTTGATGTAGAACAGGCTTTGGATCGAGTCTGGCACCCAGGACTGCTATACAAGTAAATTCCTACCCCCTAATTTCTTTTAATTTACTGGGAGAGCTTTCATCCCA
>NW_027113936.1:59713-61041 GCF_000696795.3 Halyomorpha halys
CCCCATCCTAGATTCCAACCACATAATCCCAGATCACCAGTTTGGATTCCGAACATCCCACTCCACTATCCAGCAATGCCATCGTGTGGTTGATGTGGTCTCGTCTTCATTGGAGCGCGGAATGTACTGCTCGGAAGTCTTTCTTGATGTAGAACAGGCTTTGGATCGAGTCTGGCACCCAGGACTGCTATACAAGTAAATTCCTACCCCCTACATATTATCTCATTATCCGTTCTTATCTCTCAGACAGGTTAATTCAAGTATATCACAACAGCCCTTATTCATCCCTGTTTCCTCAGTCTGCTAGTGTACCTCAGGGTAGTATCCTTGGTCCTATCCTTTATACAGTTTTTACAGCTGACATCCCAACCCATCCTAATACTATTCTCACCACGTATGCCGATGACACATGCCTATTGTCAGTGAATAATGATCCTTCCATTGTATCCCAATCTCTCCAATCGCTCATCACCACCCTTGAAGAATGGTGCCAAAAATGGAGAATTAAAATAAATTCCAATAAATCCCACTAAATCAGATTTACCCTTCGTCGTAAACCTTCGTCTTGCCCCACAGTATCTTTCAATAATACCCCACTTATTCCTGTTGAGCAGATCCATTACTTAGGACTAAATCTGGACAAATGACTGACATGAAATCCTCATACAAGACTGAATAGACAGAAAATTGCTCGTCGATTCTGACTATTACAGCATTTACTAGACAAACGGTCCAAACTGCCAATCCATTACAAAAGACTGATCTACATGACTGTTATAAGAGCTATCTGGACATACGGAGTTGAGGTATGGGTGGAGCCCCATCTACTATCTAATTCCTCTCGAATCCAATCCTTACAGTCCAAAATCCTTCGTAAAATCCTTAATGCTCCTTACTTTGTCACAAATCTAATCATCCATCATGACCTCAATGTCCCACATGTTGCCGATTTGGCCAGAACCAGATACCAATCCTTCCATAATAAACTTCCCAACCACCCAAAGCAACTCGTTTCTAACCTGGTCTCTCCTTCACTATCTAATAATAATCTCCTAGGCGCCTGAAAATAAGATGGCCTCAAGATCTTCTCCTCTAGAAATGTTTTTGGAGTTCTATCAATGGGTAGATTCTCCACATGTTTGTATCATGTCATAATATCACTTACAGCAAATTTACTTGATGCGTATATATGTATACAGTTGTAAATAATCGGATGGCCGAATTGGCTGAAACGTTGGACTATTGATATAATAAAGAGTGTGAGACATAACAAGGATACCATTTTATTTATTTAATAAATAATATTTTATTTAGTACTCAGTACTTAT
>NW_027113936.1:61149-68274 GCF_000696795.3 Halyomorpha halys
TGTCATAATTTTGTTTTAAATAGAAAAAGGTTTTCAAAACAATATTTAACCGAATTTAATCATTCAAACCACTAATATAATCCGTGGTCGACAACAAAATGGATATAGGAAGAACGAGTCTAGAGAAAATGAGTAGCAATAAAATGAGAAATTGGCAGAAGCTGAACTACTATATTGCCATGTGTCGGCTGTTAAACTGAAAAATTGCTCCTGGCCCGTGCTTCATTACCCTCCGGGATCGAGCGTTATTTCTCTGTCCAATTTAACACTCTCTTTTTTCCCCTTTTTTTCGGTTCGTTCGTCGGTTCTTCCAACACGGTTCAGTCCGGTAGCACTATATATTTTATATTTCTCATTCACAATTCACTAGTCGCAAAAGATTACAAAAAAAAATAAAATAAAATAAAGATTTGATAAAATGAGAGAGTTCATTTGTTTTAATTAAATAAAATATTTCAATAGGATTTAGTTGAATATGTAGATATGTAAAGATACAGATGAAAGGATGTTTTAATAATCTTCCAGGAAGATTAAATGGATGACTGGAGCAGGGCAGTGATTGAGACCATGGATTAAAGGTATATAAGGTTCATTTAAACATAGAAAGAACACGCTTTAAGTTTTAAAATATTATCATTTCGCTATGGGATCAGTGTTGCTCAGTAATAAGGCAATGTCCTACTAATTCCGGATTCGTAAAAAGTACCTATAATTTATTTATTTTTTAAATTACTAAACATTTTGCATTGTTAACAGTACTACAAAGAGTTTAAATTAATTTAAACAAATAATATATATAATACATTACCCATGTAAACATAAAACATCAGAAAATATAAATGTTAATTACGTAATAGATAAAATTAGACATATCAACAGGAAGGTAACGAAACAGTATATTGGACATGTTGATGTGGTCCAGCGTGGTAATGTCCAATATAGTGCAATGGTTTGTGCTACAGAGAGAGATGAATCCACCAATAGTGTAGGAAAATGAATTAAGTTGTGCAGTAAAACAATTTCAACCATGATATATGGATGACATGAATTCAATAGTGAAGTTGAAATATGACAAGTATGGTGTAAATATAAATACAATAATTACAAATACATATATAGGACCTGGGTAAAAATCGACGATGGGATAAAAATGGCCTTATTGGATATGGGGCAATTGTCCCAAAAAGTTGTACAATGATTAAAAAATATAGAATAGATTATATTCATCTTTGGAAGTTTGGAAATAAAATCCAGAACTTAACAAATAATTTTTTTTTAAATAATAATAAATTAAATTATTAAATCTAAACTATAAAATAATTTTATAACTTACTTCGGTGCCTAAATTATACTCGGAAACAGCCGAAACCGCCCGATCTCATACGATATCATTCATCTTAGACCACGGCTTTGTTATCTTTTGTTAGTCTATGGTATTATAGGAAGAAAAAAATGTTAGTAATCCTTTTTTAAACCTCAAGAAACCTTTAAAAGCGAATTTTCATAGTAACAGAAAAATATAAAAATTTAAAGTATATTTAATATTGTTTAAAAAAAAATCAATATGTATGAAAATAATACAAACAATGAATATAAAATATGAAGGAGTTTGATAATTGCTTTTCCATGGAACTTATTACAAATGTCAGATTTTACTCTCATCTGAAATATATTGTAAGGTATTGTTACCCTGTATAATGAAGAAATAGTTCTGAATTGTAAAAGATTGATTTCAGCTTACGAAAAAAAGTCCGGCCTATCTTAATAACACATGAATATCTTGAACTTGTATATGTGAACGACCATTATATTGCATCATAATAATTCATTGGGCAATAAATTATGAAATATACTTAATTTTTTTTTTTTTGTCAGAACTTCTATATACAAAAGGAATGAGCTTTTCAAAAATGGACGATATATGAAGATAGCTGTTGGTGAAATTACAACATTCCACTCGAGTTATCACTCATATTAGTTAGACAGGAGTTGCCATAGCTTGGGTATAAAGTTCTCTAAATGGCAGGCCAAGGTAGAAATGAACTGGGTGATTAATTCGGGCAAACTTGGCTCTCTCTATTATATTCCCCCTACCATTATGTCTCAACTTGTGAAAATCAAATAGGCATATTCAATTAATAACTCACTAGCTTGGAGTAATTATTCCATTTTATATTTCAAATCCGCTATATCTAGAAAACTCCATACAGACCGAATTCAAAAAACATTAAAAATATGACTAATAGATAAGTAGTTATGTAACAAAATAGAAATATTTATTAAAAATGAATTATTATACAATTCCCACAAGTATAAAAAAGAAATATATTAATTTTTAAGTTGGTGATTGAAATAAAACACTAAGTAATTACATAATAGTTTATAATGCAATTATTTATTAAATCTGTACTTTAAATATTAATATAACTACTCAAAGGTAAACATGTGAAATTGAATAGTGCTAGTGAAACAGTAAGATGCCTGGAGATTCACCTAGATCGCTGTCTTGCCTGGAATCAATATATCAGCATTAAACTAACTCAAACCTACTCAAGGTAGGCAAAGCTGTATTCTATCCCAAATAGTGAATCCAAATTAAACCATAAAAAACTGTTCTTATTTGTAAAACAATTTTCAGACTACTGCTGTGAAGTCTGTGGAGCGGCATCCTTTACGAAAAAGAAAAAAATTACAATCTTTTCAAAATAAAGTCCTGAGAATCGGAGTGGATGCTTCTTGGTTAGTAAGAAATAACCAATTGCATCGGAAATTACAAATGGAGTCAATAGAGGATTACGTCAAGAAACGGTTTATGAAGTTTCACCCCCATTAACCGACAGTTAAAGGAGCAAGTGACCTACGATTTGGGGACCCAACCACAACCCGAAGACTGAAGCCCAGTCTGCTGCAGGACATTCTGTCATAAATTCTAGTATTCACGTTACTTCTATTTTATTTATTATTATTGTTTTCAAATTAACTTGTTTTGTTTTTTATCCACTAGAGGGCAATTGTTTGTTTTCTCAGGTATACGAATGTCGTTTTTTTGTTATCACATCTCTCTTAGAAAGAAGTCTAATTTTCATCAATTTATTTTATCTTTTTTTTTTTTAAATTATAACGTTGTATATAGTTAGGGGTGTCTTTTGAATGATACTAAACCCCCACTTAATCAATTGTTTAAAAAAAAAAATGTAACGGTTATATCAACCATATAAGGCCCCACTAGGCCGATCTGGTATTAGATAAATAAATAAAATATACATAATTAGTTGTAATCCTACAACTAAGTTCCAAAGTTTTTATTTGTTAAAACTGAGAAGAAATATAATAATGTTTTATTAAATAAATAAATAATAAACAACCTCGGACATGAATTTTGGAAAAATAAGAGCGAATAGCCATCTTTTGGCAATTATAAGGACGTTTCCAGTAAGAATTAACCCTTTCGTAATGCGAAACAAAACAAAAAAATATAGAATTATTTACATATTTTAACTTATAATTAAATTAAGTAATAAAAAGGGATAATCTGGCAAGGCAGGAAATATATCCTGTTTCACGGTGGCTTTGAATCAGCCCTGTTGGTTAGAAAGCCCTCCGGGTTCCATTTAGCCTCATGATGGGGTGCACTTCATTGGGCAAAAATCTAGCGCTCAAAAGCAATTCTGGCCAAATCACCTCCTTGTACAACCGTTGGTCTAGTAGTAGAACATCCTTACAAAGTACTGCCTTTAACCCTGACATGTAATTACGTTTAAACGTGTATATTATAAGCAATCAAATTAGAAAACGGTGTGAAACCTACCTTGGAAAAGTGCTTATACAGAATGAAATTGATGGTTTCCTGATGGGTAATATTTAGTGGCCAAGAACTCAATAAAATTGCCCGTTAAGGAAACTGTCACAGTGTATTTACATAGTTCCACATTATATATTTGCACAGCCCAACTAGTGTAAATACATGCACACACCTAGTTTGGTTCCCTTTGCAGGACATTTCTAAAATGGCCCCGCAAATAGCAGTTACGCCTGGAATAAAAGCTACTTGAAGGTTTTAACGGTCAGATGTTAAGCTGAGCGAGGGGAAAGTTGGTGGTGGCAAAGCCTTGGAGTTGGTCTTTGATAAAATCGAGAGGCTGGGAGAGGCGACATGTGTGTTCCAAGTTAGTTAGCCCTCCCACTTATCAGATTATCCAAAGTTTTTTCAGTTGCTAAACTGTGCCCGAGTCCCGTGCTTCGCATCAAACGATATGGTTTTCCTGGAATATTATTGTCTATCTCGGGCTATAACTAGGTAGGGACCTAGAAGTTCAGATATGAGGTCAAAATAGGTAATAGGTGAAAGCAAATATTTCTCGAAAAGACAAGGTTTCAATTTTTGAGTTTCTTGGAGGTGTATTGTTGTAAGTCTAAAAACATTTAAGCGTGAAAAATGATTTTTGATGACATTTATGTTGCCAGGTATATTGGATACTGCTACCGCTACGAAAATATTCATTATAAACAACTTTATGGTGCATTCATTTGCTAATGGGCATGAATTCTTCTAAATGTACCTGAGGTATTGTTTTTCAATAACTTTTTTTTCTTAATAAAACATCAAAAACAGTTAAATAATTAAGTTATATTGAATACATTTCCTAAAAATTGGGCTCTAATATAGATCTATCAATAGATAGTTCCTGGGATCGACTTTAAAAAAACAAAAAGTACTTCCAAATGACAAGAAATCAACATTTTTGTAAATACCTCAGGTACCATCATATGTGTAGATATTTATGACTCAAATTGAAGCTAAGTTAATCGTTCGTTGCAATTTGCATCTTTGCCAAAACGAATTCAAAAATGTTGATTTCTCGTTATGTAGAAAAAAAATGTTTTTTTTTAAAGAATCTTATCTAGAAAACTATTTAACATAAAAAGTTGATTTGCCTCGATGTTAAAAATATACTACTATAAAAATGATATATATAATTTCTAATTATATTTATAATTTTTTCTATATATTTATTAATTTTTTTATGTGTGTCTATATATCACTGCTTCTATGAACTATTTGTTAGTTCTCAGTATCTATCTTTTTATGAATATAGCATATCTTATACTATCCTGCGGTCGCATTCTGAAACTCTGGATATTATCAACTCGAGTTGGTAACCAACTGACCACCACCTACACATAAGTATAGAAGCGATCAGTTTTTGTGATTTAATTACTCCGGTTATGTCAGCATCAATAAGACATACTATAGTACTTGCATTGACAAATTAAATACACCAGTTTTTTTAATTTCGAATGAAAAAGAGTTTTTTCTTTAACTTTAACAAGTTTGAAACTAAGTAACTTTTACATTATTCGCAAACTGAATTAATTAAATGTAAAGCAATTCTTGCGCCCTAAAATTAATCAGGGACATAACCAATAACCAGGTTGAGCACCAATAAATAAATAATAAAGACAATTATTGGTGGCAGTGGCATGCGTAATCCTAGTGCACTACCCCACTGCTGCCGTACCCCGTACGCCAGAAATGGCGATGGAGGGGGAATAAAAAACAAAACGTATTTCCTGCTTAGAATTGAAGAACATATATACGTCAACCCCCTACTAAAAATCTACCTAATAACCGCAATTCATCACAATGATCTACTAAACAGTAGACCCCCTTCCACGTTTATACACATCAACTGTATACGACGACCTAGTATAATTGAAAACGTTCGGTCATTTTCCTTTGTTGCAACATTATTTATTTATTTATTTTAAAGAATTATATTCTTATATTTGTTCCTTCTGATCTCGAAGTATATATCGTAAGGAAAGGGGGTAAAAAAGGAGTTCATAATTCAAGAATTCAGATCAGTGCATTTATTTGACGGATAAATATGATTCCTGAAGCGTATTGGAATGTTATGGCGTAAGAGAGAAGCAATCTGTACAGATTGAATGGAGAGATGTATCGGTGTTGGGATATTGCTTGATAAGGTAAGAGTAAACCGATTTGGTCGGGGGGGAGGTGGGGTTGGTGTGCTCTATGTGATGATGGATTGGGGGACACAACCTCGCAAAGGTAACGCCAATATCGATCTTCAAGGCCACTTTCTTAGGCCTCAGCTCTTTCAAGGGTCAAAATTGTAAAAAGAGGTATTGATATTTTTCTTTTTTTAACATATAATATAAATATTATATCGTATAGCATGGTATCGTTCAAAAATTTACCATTTATATGATAGCTTTAGGGGTTTCGTAAGAACTCATTTAACGAAATCCGAACCCGAAAAAACACTCTGTAAGACTGTATAATTTATCAGATATAAAAAAAAAAATGTATACATTACTTTCGAAATGCCAAAGTAAATGTTACCCATGTCAACAATCATAGTAGCCTACTGAAAACTAATAGTACACCATGTATTTCTATGTCAAGCAGAAAACAGCATTTATGTAATTTCTGGTGTGGAAAGTACAATGATATTCAAGATTTGTTCCCTCAAAATTCATGTTCTATACCCAAAATAATCTAGAAACTCTCATTTTAGTACGATTCAGATCTTAGCCAAAGGGCTCCTATCCAGATTAACAATTCTGGCCACTAATCGACCTATCAAGAGCTACTGGTCAAGGATAAAGTAATATATTCGTTTCGCAAAATAGTTTTGAATGATTCTTAAAGAACAGAATAATCTAAGTCAAAAAGATGGAAGATGAAATTTATAAATTCAATTCAATCATTAATTATAATATTTCGTTTCTTAAGAATAACGATAAATAATAAAATATATGTATTTTTTTTTAAAAGAACAATAGTCATATCAAGTCAGTAGTCTGTAGTATTGGACGTCTGTTTTACTTTTATCAGTTGTAATAAAAGTAAAACAGACGTCCAATGGAACTTATAGAATTTCACCGTTCTCACAAATTTTCGAATCCCAGAATTCATTAAAAATTTTTCTGATTTTATTTTGAAGAGTTTTTTGTTTACGAAAATTTTTTTTTCAAAAATATAATATCATAAAGCTTCTTTTATCACAATAAAAATTAATTGAAATATCTTTTGTAAGCTTTTATTTAAGATCTCGGAAGAGTAAAACATTTATCTGGAGTGTATACAAATTATTTAAA
>NW_027113936.1:68819-96536 GCF_000696795.3 Halyomorpha halys
ATCTACGAGCAGTTTCTTGTCGTTTCAGTCTTGTGTGTGGATTCCACGTAAGTCTCATGTCAAGATGGAGTCCTAAGTATCGAATCTGTTCAACAGGCATTAGTGGTGTATTGAGAAAGAATACTGTAGGACAGGAGGGTAGAGGTTTACGACGGAGAGTAAAGATTTTTAAAATTAAAATCAAAAGTTTTAACGTAAAAACCTTATTCCATTTCTGCGATTTCCATGGTAATGCGAAGACCACGGCATATACGACTACTGTAAAACATTGTTATATAATTATGTCTATCATGACATATCTGGCCTGTAATATGAAACTTCATTAACAGGTTTAACTATGGTATTTAAGTTTTGGTAATCCCATAACTCCCTGTACCTAATTCCATATAGAGAAGACGTTTTATACAGTCTAGTTATACTATAGTATCAGCACACAATTTCATATGGTATTAAATTCAGATAAATGAACACATTCAGATAAACAAACTGAACTCTTTTAAAATACATTATCTCAAGGAGTTAAGGTTTGTCATAAGTTTTGTTAAGCTAAATTAATGATTTTGTTCACTATGCGATATGTTGGGAACCATCGGCCCGGGAAACTTATATTATATCAGCTACCAGATCCGTCAAACCCGGCTTTGTCCTAACTTCATCTAATAAAGTTACAATGTAAGTACATAAGTACGAAAAATTAAAATATATTCTTCAATACATACGTTTTCTACTTATGTCCTGTTATATTTCTTTCCGTTCTTGAGGGTTAATCATTACAGGAAACCTTTTGGGTCATTAAAGTTGACGATGCCAATAAGCAAGGCCATAATTGGAGTCACTTACAGCCTGATTGAATATCAAAGGGATTTATAGAGAGAAATCGATACCGTTGTGTTTCGCCTAACAACCGTTCCTCGTTAAAATATTTAAACGTGTTTAATTCAGAATGTAGGTGGTTCCATATATTTAGAAAGTGACACCGAGTGGGCGATAAATTATTGTTGAATTAATTCACAATGATCCTTGTATTTATGAAAACTTTTGAAACCTTGCAACAAATATATCGATACATATTCCAATGTTGAAAACAGATATATATATATAATGATTTTGGTAATCAATATAAAAAAAATATATTGGTCATCAAAAGTCCAGAACAACATTTTTACGACCATTCTCTTAGCAGTGGATGAAAGCGATATTATTGAAATTTAAAATAATAGTAGTCTGACTTGATGGCAGTGTTGTTTCAATAGTTATCATGTAGTACTGTATAACGTGACTTATTACAGTAATAGACATGACTTTTTTTTTTGACCAAGACTCCCATTGGAGTCCTATATTGCCTAACCATGGTTGGGGGCCACAGTTTTTCATTTTGTGGGACCACCACTCAATGAAAAAAGTCAACACCCTAGGCCGGATTTGAACCGGCACCGCCAATAGACATCAAATTGGTAAGACGGTGTCTTAAACACTGAGCGGCCCATGACGTAAGTTCTCACGATTTCTATTTTTTATAACATCATTTTCAAGGGCTATAATAGCAATTTTCTCCCTTTAGTGTCACTACATGTCGAAGGTGTTAATTGTCAATCAGTAAAACTAAATATCGTTTGCGACTTGGCTCCGTCTATTCCAAATTCCTGGAAGTCTCTCTCCCTCTTTATCAACGCCATATCTTCTGATACCCCCTATCCCCTGGTTCAAACCCCATGTTTATATGGCACATATATATCATTTCATGTTATGTATAAGAGTAATTCTAGATTGTAGAGAGTAGTAGTCGAACAGAGATTGATCCTAGATCCTCTAGGAGAAAAGTTGTACACAGTAGTTTGTGAATAGTTATTGTAAGTAATATGTCATATTGAGTCTCGGTATCTATCTTTTTATGAATATAGCATATCTTATACTATCCTGCGGTCGCATTCTGAAACTCTGGATATTATCAACTGGAGTTGGTAACCAACTGACCACCACTCACACATAAGTATAGAAGCGATCAGTTTTTGTGATTTAATTACTCCGGTTACGTCAGCGTCAATAAGACACACTATAGTACTTGCATTGACAAATTAAATGCACCAACCAGTTTTTTTTAATTTCGAATGAAAAAGAGTTTTTTCTTTAACTTTAACAAGTTTGAAACTAAGTAACTTTTACATTATTCTCAAATTAAATTAATTAAATATAAAGCGATTCTTGCGCCCTAAAATTAATCCGGGACATGACCTCTCCAGCCCATAACCAAACCCCTTCTATGTATTCCACCAAAGTTCAGGGGTGCGCAGTTTGAGTGCAGAAAGCATCTGTAAGAATGAAGGCGTTCGGTTTCAATAATTAATATTTATTTTAATGCTGCAGAGTGAATTTTTTTTCTTTTATAAAGCTTCATCTGCACAAATGAAATAACGATCACTCTTGGACAACTATTTGAAAGCATCCTTCCAATTTGTTTCCATCGCCAGTTTGTATTTATATCTGAGTAAAAAGTATTTCCTTCATTTTTTATCTACGATTGATTTCATTTTTATCACTCAGGATAAACAAACGCTCATTAAGCTTCGCCAATTGAGGTAGTAAAATGTTTAGAGTGGAGAAGGTGGTCCGCCGAAATCGACGTTGGCTACAAATCACAGGTAATAGCTCACCTGTTACCTGTAGCAGTTCTCTCCTGAGGGTGGGGGGAGGGGGTCCAATCCCATCAGGCCGGCCAGGCAAATGGGACAGACCCCCTCCCTCAGGCTTAAGTTTAAAAAGGTTACTCATCCCTTGTTACCTGAATCGAATCTGTTTGCCCTGCCATTAACTGCCCTTTCTATTTACAATTCCATCCATAGCCCAATTACACTCCAGTGCTACTCTAATCTCCATAGGACCGGGGGTCACTTCCTAGGGGAAACACTTATCAAGAGTGGCTGACCAGTGAAAAGGGTGACTGTACTTGATAAATTCCGACCACTTGACGTTACAAAGTTTGATGGCCAAATATAGGGAGGGATATTTTCTCTTACTAAATTTCATTTTAACGATCAAAAATTTATTATACCATTTGTTAGTAGACGCATATTTACGGAAGAAAAATAAAATAAATATTTTTGTACAAATATTATGTGATGTACATTTTTCCATTCATCATTCGATATAAAACTTATTTTTTAGTCTGTTAGTAATCCCATCCGATCACCTTTAATTTCCTTCGTAAACCTTTACTCTCCTGCCCTACTATATATTTCTTTTAATATCCCACCAAAGCTTGTTGAACAGATTCGCTACTTAGGACTTCATCTTGAAATGAGACTTACTTGGAATCCTCAAACTAGACTGAAACGATAAAAAACTGATAGTACAACACCTTGACCAACGCTATAAACTACAGAAAACACACTATGATAATCAAACCAATTTGGATATGCGTAATTGAGGGGCGCCATCAAACCATCAAATTTCTCCTATATCCAATCCTATAACAGATAAAGACCTCAACCTCCTTTCATTCAAAACTCCTTACCCACCCAAATCCATTACTTAATCTCCCATTCTTTACAATCCCTCATAATTCATCGATGCGTCTGAGAAAGATGGCCACGGGTTTTTGTTTAAATTAAAGCAATGATTGAAGAACCAGCATTGGGTAGTTCCTTCCCAAGATTATCATGTGTTCTTATTGAATATGTTCCGGTTAACCTACGTCAACCGAAAGGTTGAATTGGAGGAGGCACCATCAAACATCATGGCATAATAGCCTACAGGATTTAGCAGCGCCCCATGTGGCCCACAGCCCAATCTCACCTCCTCCAGTACTCTCTGTGAAGAGAAGATCCCAGATTAAAGTGGGTGAGAGCCATCTTGTCTTTGGGTAGAAGCAGTGCATCATTTCTTTGTCTCTCAGATCAGAAATCTACCATGGGTGTGTAGAACTCTTGGAGTTGTCCTCAGAAGTAGAGAGGAGAGAGGCTTAGAGATCCAGAGGGAGGAAAGAAGAAGTAAGTCCACATGGCAATCATTAACATTCACCACTACATGGTAATCATCATCAACCACCTCATTATCTACAATTCCATAGCCCAGCATTCAAAATTTACTAACCATCTAAACATAAATGTTTTCTTTCGGCCACCCACTACACCATTTGTAACTTAAAAAATAGAATTTTATTTTTCATTTAACCATGTTCATCTTTCATTTATACAGTCCACTTCAACCCAACCAGCAAACCAAAAGTGAAGTATGTCCGGCAATTTGATTGAGGGCATACTTCATACAGAATATATATATTTTTTTATACAGTAGTAAATTTCAACAAATAACAAAAATAAAGTATTTGAAACTCCTCGATATCAGAATTATCACGCATATTCTTGTGCTCATAATCATCAGTAAACAGGAATTAAACATGGAATCCCTTTGAAAAGGGATTTAAAACGTGACATCCCATGGAGGGGGGAGGAGAGAGAGGCCCGTACAAAGCCGATCCACTATCCAATGTTTGACTTCGTTCCGACTAACTAGTCACTCTAACTAAGTTAATCCTTTTCATATGGCGCTGGTCCGATACTGTCCGGCTGGCTCTAACTCTAGCATCTCTACTCTTTGACTTTGGAGTTAGGGGGTCGATTCATTAGTGGGGCTATGGATGTTAACATTGTTGGAACGTTGCAAACACTGACGGGTGCGAAATGATCAATGGGTGATTGACTTAGTGCACTATATCCAAGCTTAATTATTTAATTGATTAAATTGACAACGTAAAACTCTCAAAGAGGTTTATTTTGAGATTTTGTGGCAATTGCATCCGTTTAGTATTTAGTTTCAGTTATTGGTTGGTTATAAGAGTAGGAAGTTGAGACACAATATTATTGAACTGACGTTAACTTTTATTCAATCCTACTGACCTTCCCCAATGTATAAAACGGAAGTTATGACCAGTATATGTCCTGTTTTCGTTCCTATATATATTGATAACTTTTTTCACGACTGTTGTATGTATACATTTATTTTTTTATTTTTGGTTGGTCTTGAGGATTGACAAGAACCCAAACAAAAACTATTTAATGAAAATGGATAACCTTAATTTGGTGAATAATACTTGAGGGAATTTAGCACAATTTCCCTAATATTTTATTCATATGGCGTTTGTCTGCCCTCCTTGATTTTTATTCGTATCCAGGAGAGTTGCTACAATTTGTTGAGAGTGAAACATTTTAAATTTTCTAATAATTTTACAAATTATTAGAAACTGAATTTCCAAATTATACTAAAAATTTTATAGTATTTAGGATTTTTACTTCACATACAAATTGATACTTGACAAAAAAAAATTTTTTTTTATTAAAATACATCTGTGAACTAAAATTTTCTTAACTTCAGAGTAACATATTAGTATTGATTTGATTACATAAGGGCGTGGGTCATTTGCAGATTACCTCTTTATTCTAACCATGAGTGGTCAAGTTTTCATTTCGTGAGACCACCTTAGAAATAAAAGTTGATCTCTCAGCTGACGCCGCTGCCGTTCAACAATGTTAAGAAGTTGCCAAGACCTACGCCTCAACTACAGACGGCCATCATATTTTCGGAAATATTTAGTACAAATTGATAAAAGTGATCTAATTTCGAGTATAAAAATATCATTCTGGTTTTCACAAAAGCAAACATTGAAAGTAAGAAATGAAGCTTTTAGTTATCATTCGATGTATACAATAAAAATTTGATTTACAAATGCTCATATTAAACTAATTAATCGAAAATAATAATAATTGAAACATATTTTATAAGGCAGATTTAGAAACCAGACAAGGTCAATCAATAAGTTTTATCATATTTTTTCATTCGTAAATCTTTTCGTTGCAATTATTTTCTTATTTAATTATATCTAAATAACTTCTACTACCTTCAAGATGGTGGCGAAATAAGATTAACATTTTTATCCTCTCTCAGGGGAGGCCAATTCCTCGGGGCCTCCAGGAAAGGAGCTCGGTAAACAAAGAACCCCTCTCCCCCCTCTCGAAGTATGAGGCGAAATGGGAAAGCTAAGCCAATTCTCAGCTGTCTGGAGCAACTGGATCGTTTGTCATCCGCTTGCTGGCACGAGATATGAGCTGTATCCAAGAGTTGGTTATCTTATTCATGGTCGGATTTCAACCTCGGTATGATTCCATGATCAGGGTGGAATCTAAAAATACCGAACTTTAAATTTTGTTCATAAAAGGATGGCTGAACCCCTTTTGGCCTGGAGGGGTATCACATTTCACCCTCGACCCACCCACGCTGTACTACCCACAAGTCAGTGTGGGGTGGTCAGCACGTGGTTTAATTTCTGGCTTTGTGGTCTGCAAACTTCCAGTTATAGGGAACCACTGTTTTATATTACAGAAACAGATAACGAAAAGGAGAGATGAAGACAAAATGCTCTGATGTGATAAAAAAATTTATAATTATAAGTTATATAACATTTATTATAAAAAAACTTTATAATAATTGTTACTTTTTTTAGTGGGGTTCATTTTTAAATAACAACATTAAACCTACATTCGACAAAAATAAAACATTATAAGAGTTAATTTTTTTTTTGTTAATTTTATTGGTAAAATTGTATTTTATAATTGTTTTTTATTTTTATTTCAACATTTTAATGACGTTTTGCTGAGCTTTTATTATTTCATTGTGATGTAATAGTAAACAGTTCGATTTGTTTTGGATGAGTTATAACAAAAACATCATGTTCATTAAGTTTAAATGTATAAAAATTAATAAAAAACAAAAATCTCTTTCTATATAGTTTTTAAGTAAAAAACTGGTCAGATTAGTTTTTGGGTCCCTCAAAACACTTAAATATAAATTTTTATAAAATTCAAAAATATTTTACTTCGCATCGTCAGACGGTCTAAATTATTTCAATAGTCATCCCATATCTTTCAAGATTCAGCAGTCTTAAGTTGCGATAAGGCCGACTGACAAAGTTAGACAAACTATTTTTTTTTTTTTTATGTATAAAAATAAAGCTAATATTCGTTTTTCGCTAAAAAAAAAATCTTTAGATACGAATTTTCGAAGTTATTAAAAAATAAAAATTATTTGCTCGAAATTTTCGCCAAACGGTGGCCTTCAAATTTTCGTCAGAAACATCAAACATTGCAGAAACTTCACATCAATCACAACACTAATTTAAAAGGGACTTTTAAGCCCTTGCACTTGCACGAAATAGTACAAATTCATAAACTAATCAGAACCGGAGATATAAAATGAAAGGTCCTGTGAAATTTTTCTTCATTTGAAACTGATTTTTCTTCCATATAAAGCCATAACAACTAAATTATATTAATATGACTTAGAAGTGTGTTCATTCAGTTTACCAACAATAATAGTTACGTTGGGTTTGGATAGCATTGTAAGGAGATATGAATTTATTTTGTGAACGCCAGACGTAAAGAGAAAAAATATTCCTCCAAAAATGAAGCCAAGGATTTCAAAAGATGCTGAAACCGAATCTGACATGATTTTCTCTATATAAAACTTTTTTTGTCTACTTTACAAAGAGTGACATTTAGTTATTATAATATTTTACCTACTTAAACTCATTAAATACGACTAATAATATTTGTTCTTATACTACATAGAAAAACAAATCTATTAGAATATAATAACCATGGAATCCAAAGCAAAGGTGGTATGCGAAAATATAAAGTAAGTCTAAAAATATTTTTTTTTCTCTGCTCCTATGCAGCATTAGCAAGAACCCTCGGAAGAATGTCTGATATTTTTTGATCTAGTATCATCAGAAATATTTTACTGAAATTGGTTATCCTACGTATTAAATGATAAACAAATAAAATGGCTTTATCTGATGAAGTTTGCTTTTTATAGGAACTAGAATAATTTTTTTGATTTGAAGTGTAATCAGTCCCATTTTCTGAATTGTTAGTAAATATTATTAAATTTAAATAACAAAATACACGAACATAAATAATATAATACAAATAAATTAAAAAAAGATACATGGTTTAATTCCAATCTGATCCGTCGAAATACATTTTTTTGCATCATTCTTGTCACTCTCTACAACAAATAAATACGTATTTTATATAATAAAAAAAATATTTGTCAATAAACAAACTTTGTAATAATTATTGTGCAGAACATTGAAAGCAAAAATCTTTAATTATTTTTTAATTCAATTGTAAGCCTTGATTAATTTGTATATATATATATATATATATCATCCTAGTTCCCAAATTATTGAGGGATCGCTTTGGCCCCTAGTTGGTTGAAGACAGAGTTCAATTTTTAACTTACTGGCCCGTATATTTCAATGGTTTGGGAACCAATAGTCTATAAAAATCAAAAATTGTTATCCTACTTACTGACATCATTAATTAATTACAAGTGTTTAATTTAATTTAGTAATTATTAGTTACATACTTGTATTTGTCAACTTGTTAAACTTGTAAGTTTTCATGATTGAAAAATTAGTTAAGGTGAAGTTCTGGCAATGGATTATTCGTACTGTAAATGTAATGCAAACCAGTTAATCGTAAAATGGATATATTTTTGATGATCAAACAAAGCAAGATAAAAAATAAAATATTTGGATAATATATTTAAAAATTAAAAATATGTAACAATCTTTCGTATGGCTATTCAGTCAAGGTTACTTTGAAAATAACTAAACCAAAAACAATTTTTTTAACATTTCCTAAGGGAAAGCTTCGAGAATAAAAGTTATATTATTAAAGCGGAATATCGGGTTAAAGAAACTGGAAGATTAAGGGATAATACTAACGTAACAAATCGCTAAGATCGTTGGAAAAGGGGGAAAAGAAGAAGGGGGGGGGAGTATTTGTCATGAGCTATTTCAATGTAACCAAAATCCTCTTTGAGAGACTTAATAAATTCCTTTATCCCCCTTCCCTTTTATCCCATCTCCCTTTTCATTATTGCTACGGCTTTTTGAAGTGTATACCTCAGCCGGGTTAAGGAGGAAAAGCTCTAGGAAATTATGATGAAGATTTCGGTGATCTGCATATTGCCGGGGCTCTAAGGAGGGGGAAGTGTTTGGCTAAATAGAAGGAGAAGGAAGTGGTGGGGGTGATATTTCGAGGAAGAGCCACCTCCAAGGCGACCCCTTTGATTTCCCTAAGGACGGGATAATCTCGCCTGGCGAATGGAGGAGAAGAAGGAAGAGGAGAAAAAAAGAAAATAAAATAAAAAAATAACAAGAGCTTGAATAAGACTGTCCTAACTTAATAGCAGGATTGTTACCAGCTTTCATCGCCCGATAATAAAAAATGGAAGAGTGAATGAAATAAGACAAAAAGAACACTATAACTTTTAAATGTGTCATCAAATATTTTTGAACTAACTACAAATAAAAATACAACTTCTTCTTTATATCTTGTTCGATGGAGTACACATAGCTCTATGATCCGTATGAGATTTTTTTGGTACAATCGGGAATTCAGAACCAAAGAACTTTCAACTTTCAATGACAGTATATATTCTTATAAATAAGTTCACAAGCTATAATTGTCCGACAAGAAATAAAATAATGTAATAATCGTTTATGGAAATTACGTAATTCAAAGTATATTTCCAGAATCACACCCCAAGATGGACATTCCTGGATTTAATATTTTTAAAATTCAATAATTGTACCGTTTTAGTTCCAATAAATTAATGTATTGTATTCAGTTATTATAAAATTAAATCATATTACAGTGACCAAACAGTTAAATTAACATCTTTTGTTTAAATATGATTTTTTTAAAAATAAATTATTTAGAGAAATAAAACTTTATTAACATTTGTGAGGCTGTCAAAATACAATTTACATGTTTCATTAAGCATTCCGTTGAAAGCAATATAATGAATCTATCCTTTATTAAGTTAATGTCTACTCAGAAGGTTTCCAATTTAGAAGATTTTTTATTTATTAAAATAAAAATTAATAGGTTTTTTAAAAAAAAATAAACTTTTCGATAATTAAAATTGAAACTTGGAAAATAAAATAAACTGACTGATGTAAATAGTTCTTTGGACATGACCTCGCTAGTACCTAGTCAATGTAGAGAAGGTAACAGTAACTGTTTATAATACGTTTGTAAAAATAAGTATAATGGACGGAGTTAGATAGCGGAAAAAGTGAAGCTAAAAAGGTGAGCCTGAATTCCAGGGGCGTGGCAAAGGAGTAGGGGAAGAGTACTAACCAGTCACTGGCTGCCTTCAGTTTTAGGTATGATGGCAATGGTAGAAGCTCCTATTAACCTCACTTAAACCTTCCTTTAATGGGAATAGCATTTTCGGATTCACTTTTTCTTTGAAGCAGACTAGGGTTGCGTCACTTCATTTAATCAAACGATATAAAAATAATTTATAAAACTGACTCACTGCGATTCTCGATGCTCACGTGATAAAATACTTTCAATGCGGTCAATTAATGATGCTGAAAGTTAAAAATAATTCTCCAGGAATATGCGACTAGTTGGACAGGCACTAACGAGCACACATTTTTTTATCTCTTAGATGTCAAAGAGATAATAAAAGAATAAAAAATAAACCGAGGAATCCGAATTCAAAATTGTTGAGCATGTTTCACAAAGTGCTCATTCATTCTACTAGAGTCCGGATCAGACCCTATGAAAGAGGCTTTACAAGGCTAGATTCTTGATTTCTTTTAGCTAGCTGGGTGATTGATTTGCTTAGGAACATCTACAGGGTCAATCAGAATGACAGAGATCATCTGAAAACCAGAATGACGTGACTGGCATAAATAATGAGGACTATCACACCTTAAAAGTATTCTGCACTATCAGGCACACTAAACTAGCGCTTTAAATGAGATATCAAACAGTAATGATCATGGGAAATGTCACTTTTGTTCCATACTAAATAGGAAGCTTGTTTGACTATTATTTTGATAGATGTCTGCAAGAATGAGGCGATATACGACATGAACGAAACACTCCACATTATCAAGAGATCAAGAGTTCCTCCAATTTAAATTATTACTTTTTTAAGAAATTTTTCCAATTTAAATTACAAATGTTTTTCGGTAGTCCATGAGTTCTACAATGATCTTGTATGATTCTTGGTTTTACTGTCATTCCCACTAACCATGTAGGAGTCCCTTTAAATTTCCTTTTTATGATAACTTCATTTCCATGGAAACCAAAACGTAAGGGTACTCACGCTAGTACATTTTCACAAATTACCTATTGAAACCAATAGAACTAGTAATGATAGAACCGTACTTTACTACTAGCAAGATCCTATGTACTGATTTACACCCATCTACACATAAATATACAACCAGCAATTACATAATTACAGCGGACAAAGACTTGAAGCTACTAGCATCCTTCTTTCTTCGTTTCCGACATGTACATAGATTTGACTCGTGTTGAAACAAACCTATTATTTCCTGAAGCAGTCATACAATATGCCGTGTCAACAAACTCCTAACAGGGACAAATTAATATTTGATTAACTCTACGAGTATCGTGGAATTGGGTTCATTTGGGGACCATGAACTATTTTTTCCCACTTTTGAACGCATAATTGAATAGGAAGTTTTACCTTGTTGTCCAAACGTTTTGGCTGTCTATAATGAATTATATCTTTTAGTTTGGTTTTCATTTTCTTTTCTTTTTTTTTTTTTTTTTACATCGCTCCGTTTTCTTTTTTCTTAGAGTATGAGCTTTTCGAAATAAATGATTTGTTTGCACATATATAGCTTAAAATGCAATCATACAGAATTTTTTTAAAATCTAACTAAGAGAAAATAAAGTGGACATAAATATTAAAAATTAAAAAGAGAAAGGATATTAATTAACCAAAAATATTATTTTAAAAATTATACTTTTTTTTTCTTTTTAGAAGGTTATTAACTGACCTAATACAATTTAAGAAAGATGATCAGCATGTCGGTCCTGAAGGTATTCAAATAGCGAAAAATATTTATCCGAAACTTATGCTTCGACCGAACAGCTTTTCCTATTATTGTACCTTTATTATCACAATTATGATTATCTTAAATTCTATACGGCCAACTCATAAGAAACGCAATATTATTTATTTTAGTTTTTCTTGGTTTTCTTCCTATCCTTTCGCACCTTTCACACCCGGTATCCGCATTCTTTTGTAACTTTTGTAATAGTCGGAATCGACTAATAGTTTTCTGTATTTACAAATAAACACAGTTATTTCCATCTTAGATTCCTACTTACACTGGACCAGGTCTGTATAGCACGAGTTGAATAAAATCATTTGTTAATAAAAGCCATGAACATTATTTTTGAGTTCGGAGGAGTACATTAGTATTGGGTTTAATTTTAGTGGAAATAAATCCCACCAAATCACATTTACCCTTCGTCGTCAACCAATGACCTCTTGTCCAACAGTATCTTTTAATAATACCCCACTTATCCCTGTCGAACAGATCCGTTACTTAGGACTACATTTCGATAAACGACTGACTTGGAATCCTCAACACTGAGACTGGAAAGGCAGGAAACTGCTCGTCGATTCCGACTATTACAACATTTACTAGACAAACAGTCTAAATTGCCAATCCATTACAAAAGACTGATCTACATGACTATTATAAGGCCTATCTGGACATACGGAGTTGAGCTTTGGGGCTCCACTAAACCATCAAATTCCTCCCGAATCCAATCCTTACAGTCCAAAATCCTTCGTAAAATCCTCAATTCTCCTTACTTTGTCACAAATCAAGTTATCCATTATGAACTCAATGTCCCATATGTTGCCGATTTGGCCAAAACCAGGGACAAATTAATTAAACCTTCCCTTCCCAACCACCCAAATCCACTTGTTTCTAACCTGGCTTCTCCTTAATTACCTAATAATCCTCCTAGGCGTCTGAAAAGAAGATGGCCTCGGGATCTTCTCTTCTAGAAACGTTATTGGAGTTCTATCAATGGGTAGATTCTCCACATGTTTGTATCATGTCACTATCTCACCTACAGCAAATTTACTTGTTGTATATATGTTATACAGTTGTAAATAACAATAAATAAATGATTAAAAAAAAATTAGGGGAAAAATACTGAAGACATCTTATAGCTATTCTACATTAGGAAAGAGTAAAATATGTGTATCCATTTTATTTTTCATTTTTTAGAAGTGAGGGGGTGGGAGGCACGCACTTTAGGGTAGGATCCTTGCGCTGAAAACTCGGTGGTCTTCTAATATTACTCCATTGAGACAACTATACACCGAGCCAACTGAATCCTCTTTAAGCGAGTTAACACTTAACATTTAATTACCCCTCTGTCGGATTCGAGACGAAGATAAAGGAATCGATTTGTGTGGATCGCTCCAACCAAGCCTCAGCTATAAATAACTTGGCGACGACTTGGGCCGGTCGAAGGCGGGCAATGACAATCTTTATTTATATCCTTTATAAATCACGTGAGAACGGAGCAGCCAACCAACAAGAGGCCCTCTTCCACTCAATCAATTAGAAAGCCCGGGAGGAATAATCCTTCCTTCCATTTCCTCCAGAACTGGAACAATAATAACACATTGCCACTTATATTAATCCTAATGCATCGTAAATTATCTTTAACATAACATTTTTATTCAACAATGCTGATAAGACTACTTCAGTAATGTATCCAGCACCACTGGCTCTTTCAGAATGTTTTGATAACAATCTAATTCGTAAAGATATGAAGAATATATTCTAATATGACTGGTGATAAATTCTACATAAAGAAGTGCTTCCCAACCAATACAAGTCTGGTTGTGTCGTTCATTCCCACTCCCGACTTGAGACAAAGGGGGATCAGATTCGGAAAATATTTGAACATTAGGTTGCTTTAAAGTTTATATTGTGTCACTTTTATTGCACACATAATGCTTCACTATTGCTATGTTAGAGGATATATACAGATTTAATGAACACAATTGATTTATATTATTGTATATAGTTAAATTAAACATATAATTTATTTTTATATTTGGTAACATAGAATGAACTATCTATTATATAACGCAATTTTATTATCTATCATATTTTCATGTATATACTCCATGACATATAAATAGTTACTAATTAAATAGAATAACACTAACTTCCCTATATCATTGCTAATACTGCTTCGATATCGGTGATTTTTTTTTATTATGCAAGGCAATTTTATTATCCAAGGTATTTTTATGTATACAGTACTTAAAATATAAATATTTTTTAGTTTAGACTAACTCTTACTAGAGGAGAAGATTTTTTTTGACTGACGCCTAGGAGGATTATCATGCCAAATCGGTAACATGGAACATCGAGGGTTTGATAGGTGACTTGGTTTGTGACAAAGTAAGGAGTATTAAGGATTTTGGATTGTAAGGATTGGATACAAGAGGAATTCAATGGTTTTGTGGAGGCCCTAAGCTCAACTCCGTAAGTCCTTACAGTAATATAAATGAGTCTTTTGTAATTAGTTGGAAGTTGAAGGCGTTTGTCAGGTAAATGTTGTAATAGTCGGAAACGACGAGTACCTTCCTGTATTTTCAGTCTTGTGTGAGGATTGTAGTCAGACGTTCGTCCAGATGTAGTCCTAGGTAATGAAGCGGGTGTCATTGTATATATTATACCGTGGGACAGGAAGTCATCCTATTCAAAATAAAATCAATTTTTTTTTGCCAGATTTACTGCTGTAGCAAAACAGTGTATGCATAGATGAAATGAGGATTGTATAAAAATAACTTATACTCGAATTTCCCACTTTGGTCTCGTAGGGAACGAGATTGTTGGGGTAAAGCTGACGGGAGGAGTGACGCCTACTTAACTTTATTTCAAAGAAATCTCCTCCCTCCCCCCTCTTCCTTGCCTAAAGCTCTTTATTCTCTCATTAGAAATTAATCTTGTTTACCCCATTCTGCATTCATCAACCGGGATTAAATAATTTTGCTAGTCTTTCCCCTGGAATAAAGTTCCCCGCAACCAAAGTCTCGAGCAAAGCCTTCACTGGTTATCACCGTCTGAGCGGAATCTCGAAGTTGAATATTCAAAGGGTTCTATAAAGGACTTAATAAATCGTTCCAACTTAAGTGCCCTTTATCCTAATCAGGCTTAGCTGTTTATTTGAATAATTAATAAATATGTGGTTTGGACCTCTAAAAATATGGAAAGAAAGTTTTTAGTAAAGAGCTATTAATTCGTTATAATTATATGGAAGTCAGTAAAAAACAATATAAGTCGAAAAATAGAATATTTCAAGTGATATATAATCAATATTATAATGTGTACAGCTACAACCTATGAAGGGTCGCGAGTATTCAGTACTTGGTAAGGAAGGACTGTTTTTAGAACAACTGTTCTACAAGGAGCTGATTTTTTCAAGATTACGTTCAACCGCTAGATTTTCCCAAACTAAAGGTACCCACTGTATGAGGCTAGGTGTACCCCAGAATGGCTACAGAACCCACAGAGCTAAATACAAAAGATAATAAGCATCTGCCACAGGCGGATTCGAACTCGTGCTCTTGGAGTTTGCAGTACAGTGCCTCACCACTGATTTTGAAATTCTAACTTACAAACATTAGCGTCCACACTTGATATTTCTTATAAATGTTTTTTTTTCTTTATGTATTAGGTATTTTTGTGGAAAATCCTTTCTATTAACATCATTATTACGTAAATTTTTACATTATCGTTTTAGTGCTCAATAATCAATAATCTGAGATAAGTGTTCCACTTTATAAAACAAATAACATTGTTTAAGCATGAGTATTGCTTTTTAAATACACAGTAACGTTTTTTTAATCATCAGTCATAATTATAATAACATATCCATAATTTTATAATTCGTCCTTAATTAAAATATATAAATTATAAGTCATGAGCCTTACAAATAATAGTTAAAAAGTTTTGGTTTTTTTTACCACTTATCATGATAATTTAAAATTTGAATTTTGAACAAAAAATAAAAATTGAAATATTTCTAGTTAAACATAAAAGACACAATTAGGATAGAAACGAGATGAAATGTAACTAACAAAACAGACAGCAATCAATGCAATGATAATTAAAACATAAGAGAGAATTTAAAAAAAAATTAAAAATACGTTATATTAACAAAAAGAAAATATTCAACGAATGTTGATGCCACAGAGTTGACAAAAAATGTTAAATAACCATGATTTTAATTTTAAAGAAGAATAAATAAGAGGGATGTAAAAATTAGAAAATATTTTTTATTTTTTTCCAAGGTTGGTCTTAAATATGTTATTATTATTTTTTTTGTTTTAAACACACAAGGTATATTTATTTATTTTATATAAAACCTTTATTCATACTATGTCTTTATGTTTTATAACACATAAAATTATGTAGATAGAATACATAAATACTTTGATGTAATCAGTTAGTATTATTTATTTTTTTAGATAAAGTATCAGGAAAAAATGTTCTATAAAAGATATTTCCTTTTATTACAACATATTTGTTATGTTTGTAATATAATTCTATTTTACGTAATACCAGCACATTTTGAGATATAGGGGTAATGTTCTACTTGGATGCATCTTTTTAATCTAAAGAACCCCTTAACACATATTATCATATCATCAGAAATAATTACAACTTTTGATATGAAATAAATCTAGTTCGAATTTCTCGAAGCATAAAAGAAAGTGACGTGTGTTGTTCGCGGTTCTATTACTGACTCTCTCGAGTGTTGAAAAGCGTCAATGATTGATGCAAAACAACTTACATGACCTAACTCACAAAGAGGATTCATTAAGGGCTGCTAAAGCTAGAATGACATGAGGCAACTTTAAGGGCAACAAGTCAATTACTTAGCCAAAGGAGGGTGACAGCCTCACGTGGTACCTTCATAGAATAAGGATCAGGTGTCCTTAGAAAGGATCGGGTACCCAACTAAGAAGAAAAATGAGATGTCAACTGCCTAATCTCAAAAATGTAAAATCCAAGTTTAGCATAAATGTAAAAAGTCCTGAATTTCAAAAATGACAATCGTATTTTCATTTAAAATTGTATTTATAATAACAAACATTTATGATAATTTTTATCATAATAACAAGCATTTATGATAATTGTTTATTTTTAAGTTTTATTTATTAATAAGTATTACATTCTGTCTCAACGTTGTTGGGCACAAGTAATAGTGATATCTGATTACATTGATACTAAAATAAAATAACATAAGAATGAAAAAAATAAAATAAAATCTCTCTGTAAATATAATTGTTTATTAAAATCGCAAAATGTTCGTTTATGAAAAACAGTATCTCGGAAACGAATTAGTCAGCTCATCGTTATATAATAGTAAAAAATTGGGAGTTTATAAACTGTATCGAAGAAACTTAGACGTTAAAGTAAGCACCAATCAAATGATTTAAGTTTAAACTCAGCTCTGTTTTATAATGTAGCTTATATAGTATTAGTTTATAAATATAAGTATGCACACTACAAATTACAAACACTTATACTTTTGTTTTAAGACGAGGACGACAATTAGTGATATAGAAAATATTAGTAATATTCTAGAAGACCAGAACCGTCAAGGGTTCAATAGATTGTAATATAGTGAATACAATTTAGTTGTATTACACGGGTTGACCCATTAATTCATAGTTTACGCCATCAAATTGTTTTTACAATTAACTCCTAAAAATATCTTAATAAAAAAATAAATTACTAAAATAATATTATACCATTGCTTATGTATAATTCCTATCTTTTTCGACATTTTATAAACAAATATTTAAATTAATAGTGAACTGAATAGTTTTTTTATTATTTTTTTTTTTTTTTATCAAAAATCTATATATTCACTTTTGCAATATTATTACAAAAATTTATTATGGTAGCATCAATTTTTATTGTAGGTGGCCAGAAAAAAATCAGTATTACAAAGTCAAATAACAATTAAACGTAATTAAATGAATGGATTTCGCATTTTTTATTTATTTTATTGGAAAAAGCCCTTGACCTATTCTATTATTCTTAACTTTTTGGGAGGGCTTTTTAACAACTGTTAAATAGGTACTGTTTTATGTTTTCTTTTTTTTTGCACATTTATATTTTTATTTATTTTTGTAGTAAATTGCTACATATAGAATTTACCTTAAACATCAGAATTTTCTTCTAGATATTTCGAGATTTGAATTTTTTTTTATGGAACAATTAGAATTGTTTAAAGGTCATTTTACTGTATTTTTTTTTCCATATCTTCAACTTAAAGTAGCATTGCTCATGCCAGTAAAATTGTGCCAAATACAACTTACAAAATCACTTACACAAAAAAAAAAAAAATATATATATTATGAGATAATAGTAATAATACAATTAAAAAATTAAAATTACAAAGTTATAATTTGGAGAGGGAGCAATGGGCTTTTAAAAATTTAAATATCAATGCGACTTGCGAGGTAAGAGCTTCAAATAAAATTGGGGTCAGTCATTCTGCTTAATGTTGGTAAGTAGTAAGGGTATACTTCAAAAATATTTTTAATCGTGAGAGTGGACTGGCAATATTGGCAGGTAGGAGGTGGCAGATTTCTAATCAGGTGAGAATGCGTGATCATAGTGTGCCCTATTCTTAAGCGGGTTAGAGCAACTCCCTGCGGTAGGATATAGGTCCATCGTTTTACTAATCTTTTAATTTTTTCGGAGAGCTTCCATTTGACATGTCCTGCTATCTTTCCGATATTTTTATTTTAAGACGTCTACTGAGTTCTGATGGGATAAGAACGTTGGTGCCTTGGCCATTAACATTTGTTTATTTACTCAGGTCGTATTCTTCGGTTCTATTATACCTATAATATATAAATTAATATTTAAAAATTTGTATTACTACTAAGATTGTACAAATTAAAACGTTTTTTATTCATATTTGGGTGAAATTTATTTAAATAAATTAAGGCAAAATTTTTAATTATTATATTTTTAGCCTTCATATAAAAGATTTTTTTAAAGATTAGATATTTAACAGCCGTGATTTAATTCTTTATTTTTTTCCACAGCTTAGTTTATAGAAATAAGAATAGTTTAAAACAAAAAAAAAGCTGTAAGTTCCAGAAGGGGAGATCAATTATTAGAGGTGTAGGGGGGACCCGGAAGGGTTGCCTATTGCAATTATTGTTCGGTGCGAGGCAATTTACCGCTGTTTCCATCTGCAGGAGCTAACTTCGCTAACTAGTTCATCAGGTCTCTCTTTTCGTCCGGTCCTCTGCCCCCAACCCAAGGGTGGTTATTTTATCATCCCTCCATTTAGTTTATTCCCTTTGGCAGTTCTAAACTTTGTTCATCTGAATTATTTCTGGAATACAATACAATAATTGAGGAGCTCCAAATTAAAACACATGTCCAGTTTAAAGTTTAAGGAAATCGTTAAAAACTTAAAGTTAGCTAAGGAAATTAAATTTCAATTAAAAAAAAGGTAAATTAAAATATATATATTATTTTCCATAAATTCATATTTTTAATATTACTATATCCTCCTACTACTTTTATCTTCTTATAATACCCTCTACATTTTCTTCCCATACTATATACGTATCTATACTATTTTATTTAGTTGTATAGTTATTTATGTGCCTATTTTCTTGTTATTTTATTTTTAATTTTCTTTATTATTGTTGTTATCTTGTTTTATTTACTATGTCCTGATTTAATACTTCACTTGTTCGTTATATACTTATTATTTTTTTCTCTTAGAGTAGACAGTATTCGGAGGGGAGCGGGGGAAGTAATGGTGTAGCTTAATTTCTTTATATTTTATAGAAAGGTGACATGTCACATTTTTGTTTTCTTTTTATCAATTAAAAGTAGTATCAAATTTTGTAGTTGCCCGGTGTTAGGGTATTTAAACAACCAGAAAAATTAATTTATAGTTATTAAAAAGAATAAAATAAAAACGAAAAATTAATTAAATAAAGATGTGAATTTTATCTTGTTTCTAAATTCAGGTAGATTAACATTGCAATATTTTTTTATACGTTAGTCCTCAAGAATTATTTTAAAATATTTAAATTGAATAGAATTTTTGACTTAATTTTTTTTTTTAATTTTGTTAAACAAGGATATAGATAATTAATATCAAGGTTATACTTTGATTTGTATGATATTTAGGAAATTTTAAAGTTATGGTGCAACCAATATCCCATGATTAATTTTGATCTTGAACATGATCATTTATTACTTAAATAATGCTTTTTTATTATAGGGACAAATCTTACAAGAATTTTTTTATTTTTTATTATACGTATTCTACAGATTATAGCTTAGACTGCAGTTACGTTTCCACAATTCTACTATATTTGGGAAAGTCTGTGGAAGGACCACTGTAAGGAAAGAAACCACTATTTACGGTAATATTTTGGAAAACGTCTTTTCAAAAAAAATCAAAACAATTTTTTGTTCTAAATCGCTTCAGTATTGAAGCAAAACAGTGACTTGAACTATGCATTACAAATATTGGATGTTAAAATATCAGGTCTAGTAAACTTCATATCTTGATTGAATAGATTATTTTTAAAAAAAATAGTATGATTCCAAATTGACGAAATTATTCGACATTGACTAAAGGCAATTTATTCCACAACAAAAATTAAAGTTGATCATATAGAAACTAAATCACACAACTGTAATAACGAGGTATTGATATTAACTGATATGACTTATATTGAACTGTTGATGCGGGAAGTGGTATTTATAGTCTGCATCAAACTTGCAGATATTTAATTAAATATTTATTTAAAAAATATAACTTCTTTAGATTCTTTATATACACTTTATTTTTATTTAACATTTCAATCGAGGAAAAACAGAAGGTAAAAAGGAAACTTTAATTTGAAATTAGAGTATTAAATTATTCAAATAGATTAATAAAAATATATAATGTATTAGTGAATCGATTTGTACATTTGTTTTTTATAGTTTTATTTTTTATAAATAATTTGCCATAAGGCACAACATTTTATATTACATTTATGTGATTTGAATTTCCTTCTACTTTGTTTTTTACAAATTTATGGTTTTCTAACTGTAGACAAATTTTTAAAATCTACAAAATAAAAAAAATTAATATATGATAAAATAATGGAAAATAAATTTTAAATGATAGAGAAAGTAACAAATAATACACTTTGTAAAAAATAACATATATATTGTAAGCAAGTTATATATATATATTTATAAAATTTAAGTAATTAGTTTTGTTTATGTATTGTCTAATAATGTGTTTGGTCCGTTTGTGGGTGTAGCTTGTTAGTAATATATAGTCATAATTTCTTATTTTTTTGTATAGAGGTTTTGTCGGATATAGTAGTAAGAGAAACGTTTTGTGTCAGTATGGAACTCTTTAATCATCGAGAACTATCAGATAGACAACATATTTGAAATTTTAGTGTTGAACTATTCTTATACATATCTTTTAAATGACCTCTAATTTTCTGCAATTTGAGTCACATATGTATCTTAAGAAAGAAATGGAGTAGTTTATTATAAACTTGTACCTAATTGCCAGTAAATGAAGTTTTTAAA
Organism: Halyomorpha halys; assembly: GCF_000696795.3. Classification (NCBI taxonomy): domain Eukaryota; kingdom Metazoa; phylum Arthropoda; class Insecta; order Hemiptera; family Pentatomidae; genus Halyomorpha; species Halyomorpha halys. Next base: position 90,349 of record NW_027113936.1, read on the forward strand.
CTTGGTTATATTTTGGTGTGTGTCGGCACAAATTTTGCAGAAATGTAACGTTGAGATAAAAGATCAAAAGAAGTTGTTTCTTAAAATTAATCACCAAATCTCAAACAAGAACGTAATATATAATATATTAATAAACTAATTAAATATTTATAATTTAAAAATTTAAAATCTATACTACTACCATATGAAGGTACACGGGCTCATTAATGAAGTACTGTTTCTTGAAAAACGATTGTACAAGGAGGTGATTTCTCCAAGAGAGAGAAATGCTTTATTCATTCATGCTGACCAAATACATCGGGTTGCTTCATTACACAGCTTACGAATCAATCCGTGATTGGACATATATAAATTACAGATTTTTACATAATATAATAAAAAAGAAAGAGAATATTTTTTTTTTCCCACAGTTTTCCTTTACAATTAATTCCAGCCTACACTCTAAATACAAATATTTCAATTTATTCCCTTTTTTGTCCCTTCCATTTCACAATTTTTATTTCATTTGATTGACAATTCACTCTCCCGTATTCCCCCTCTCAGATCCTCCTCAGTGGCCCACTAAACAAATTCACTATTAGACAGCGATGCGAGATCAAACCAGAGAAATACTAGTCATAGCAGTAGATCAGTCTACAGTAAAAACGAACAAATAAATACATTTTACCAAAACAAAACTAATGCATAGATTTAAACGAAAATATTATAAAAAAAATAAGTCAAAAAAATAAATAAGTTAAAACACACAAACCGACAGGTCCACCTACTAAAATAATAGGATCTTTGTATTATAAATATTTGGTTATAATATATACATCACCTGAGAAACATAAATAATGAAATGCGCGTAGGGTAAGGTTTAAAACTCCAGGCGAAATAAAAAAAAAATCCATTATACATTCACAAATATATAAGAAGATAAAATAGCAGGAAATCCCACAAGGATATTAGAACTGCTTTAATGCTTTTGAGATCTAATCTCTCCCAAAGAACAAAGCCAGGAAAGACTCGCGGTTTACATGTGGATAGGATGCACTCTAATTAGACCGAAAGCTAGCTGGAGAACAACTATTTCATCAGAAGCAAAAAGGTTTTGACTCAACTGGAATGATTTATCCACAACAAAAGAAAGCAAGTGAAGTGCTCAGTCAAATTTAAAAGTAGTTTTAATGAGAAATATTAATTATAATTATAACTAATACTTATTTAAAAATAAATATGGAAAGAAATTCATTACTGAGTGTAGCTTTCTAATTTTCATCCAATATTATTTCATAAGACTGCGGTTTTTAAATTGATTTCAGTTTCATAAATCATACATAAAACTTGCTTAGAGGTGGCACTTGCATAATCTAGGTCTGTACAGATGTTTTGAGCGATGTAGAAAAGTAACATGCAATACACGTTATGGAAAACAACAGAAAAAAAATATAGGATGCTGCCAGATCTTTTTATTTTATTTTTAACTTTAAAATTTACTCCTAATCAAAATTGACGAGTCAGTCAAGTATAGTTAGGGAGAATACAAAATTATGCTTGTTTCAAAATGTTAAAAAAATATAATTTTTCCTTAGTGCTCGATATCGTTAATACTACCAACAACACTAAGAAATAACATAATTTAAAGAAGAGTAAATATACTGAAATTTGAGCCACAATTTTTGATTTCTTTAATGAAAACTATGTATAATTCCTATTCAAAACTGATGAGTCTATCAAGTATAGGTTGGGTGAATAAAAAATGGCGGCTGTTTCAAAACCTTAAAAAACATTAATTTTTCATTCGGAGCTCTATATCTTATAAACTACCAACAACACTAGAAAATCTAAAAGAAAATTATTTAAAGAAGAGTAAATTTTCTGAAATATGAGCCCTAATAGAGCTATTTACCTCTAATAGCTCTCGAGATATAGCTTTTTAAAAATCAACATTTCTTAAAAATCTGCTGAAAGATTAGTAGTTAGTTAATTTTGAGAAATCTACATCTCAAGAACTATGTGACGTATAAATGTCTATTAGCACTCAAAATAAAGCTAGTTTAATGGACTATAAAGTAATTTATGACCTTTACTTTTGTAGGAATAGTAGTTTTCATGATATTTCCTAAAATAAATTGACTTATAGTTGTTCGGAAAATAAGTTTGAATTTTGAAAAACTTTATTTCAAAAACCATAGGATGTACAGATCTCTGGTAGCACTGAAATTAAAGCTAGTTAAATTTACTATAAAATAGTTTTTAACGTTTATCTTTGTAGGAGAAGTAGTTTTTATGATATTCGCATATGAATATAAATTCGGCAAACGAAAATTTGTCCGAACAACTATAAATCAATTTATTTTAGCAAATATTATGAAACTGTGTATGTCTACTCTTACGACGATAAACGTATTTAACTACTTCATTGCTCATTAAACTAGCTTTAATTTGAGTGCTAACAGACATCTGTACGTCAAATGATTTTTGAGATATAGATATTTCAAAATAAATTCACTAACTACTGATATTTCAGTACGTTCTGTACAACATTTTTATAAAATATTGCTTTTTAAAAAGTCCAGAACTATTGAACGTAAATAGCTCTATTAGGGCTTACAGTTTAGCAAATTTACTCTATTTTAAATGATTCTCTCTGAGATTTTCTCTTGTTGTTGGTAGTTTTAAGGATATAGAGCTCCGAATGAAAAATTAATTATTTTTAACGTTTTTTAAAAAATATCCATTTTTTATTCCCCCAACGTATACTTGGCAGACTCATCAATTTTGACTAGTTTTCATTAAAGTAATCAAAAATTGGTGTGAAATAACTGACTTTTTTCTCCTCTTGGGCTCTTGTACTATATATTTAGTCTTCCTTAAGAGATGGTCTATTAGGTTTTCTGGTGTTGTTTTAACCATATGGAACTCTGAATGAATATTTTTTTTAATATTTTGAAACAGCCACCACTTTTATTCTCTCTAACTATACTTGGCAGACTGGTAAAAACCTCAAGAAAAATTCTTCGGAACAAGGAGCTAAAATTTAACAATAAGAGCCATTAGTAAGATTTTTGAGATCGGAGATTGCAATTGATAAATTTAAAGATCTTCAGCATAGGCAAACGGAATGGAAAAATATTTATATGTGTTTCAACAACATAGCAATTCCAGAAAACGTTTTATGAAAAAAAAAATACTGGAGAGGAACGAAATAGGATATAGCTCTACAGCCATCATATTACGTAGATATTACAGTTCGTTCCGCCCCAAGCAGTCAGTCAGGATTTCTATTTCGCAGGATAAATATTATATCTGATAGATGGGCCGCGTAGATTTTTTATAACTAAAAATGCAATATTTTATAGTGGATATTTTGGAAATAATAATACAGGGAATAAGTATTAAATTTGTATTTTTATTAGAAGAGAAGATGGTTGGAGTGCGGTCAAAAATAACACAAATAAGTTGAAAAAACAAATTTAATAGTACCAATGTTTCGGCCAAAATTTTAGCAGGGCTAAGAACGAAGATCAAGAAAACCAATGAATAAGAAAAAAAACAGAATAATTAAAGTAATTAATTGTATAGAATGAAAATTAATAAAAATAAAGAAATAAGAGCAGTGAAAAATAAAATATATATATATAAGTAATCAAATATTTAAGTAACATAATTTTGTTCACTAAATATTATCATTATCGTATTTTTTAACCAGTTCTTTTGTCTAATTTAACTTTATATAATGTTTCTTTATTTTATATTCATATTTATTTGTTTCTTTGCATTATATAACTTCATTTTTGAATTTCCTTAATTATGCTATTTTACTTTAATATTTAATTACCTCATAAACGTTTTATTTTCCACAATTTTCACTGCTTTATTTTTATTAATTTTCATTCTGTACAATTATTTACTTTAATTATTATGTATATTTTTTTATTTATAGGTTTTTATCTTGTTCTTAGCCCTGATGAAGCCTGGAAATTCGGGCCGAAACGTTAGCAATATTAAATAGGTTTTTATCTATTCAAAAATATTAACTAAAAAAATAAATTACCGAAGCTTCCTCTTCGTAAAGGGATAAACAAATAAATTATTTCCTCACAATTGAAAATTTTCACTTAGGTTTTACGTTTTAAATATATATAAAAAATATATGGTTCTGCGTTTATTTGTCTGTAATTAAATATTTGTTGATTTAAAAAAAAATCTTTTAGTCAAAGTCAAAACTTTATAACTTGAAATTAGAAAATCAATATTTCAAAGTCGACTTTGTTTTCTGATGATGTATTTATAAATAATTTTTATATTTATTTATTTAGTGAAATTTAGAACTGTTTTTACATAAAAATACATCAAGTAAATGCGATGTTTGATTACAATGGTATTGTACATATATTTTTACATTAGAAGGTCTCGAGGCCATCTTCTTTTCAAGCACCTCAGAGCATCGTCAGGAATAGGAAGACGAAGGAAGGTTAGAAACTAGTGGTTAAGGGTAGTTAGAGAGTTTATATCTGGTGCGGGCTAGATGGGTTACACATGAAAGATCTTTATGGATGATTTTATTATATAATAAACAAGGAGCATTGAGGATTTTAAGAAAGATTTCGAATTATAAGTAGATACCTTATAATTATATATTAGATACCAGAGTAATTCAAAGAGTTAATGGAGCCCCAATGATCAACGTATTTCCAGATGTGCCTTATGGATTGGAAGTTTAGGCTGTTTGTCTAGTAAGTGCTGTAATAGTCGGACTCGACGTGCAGTTTCCTGTCTTTTCAGTCTTGTGTGAGGATTCCAGGTTAATCGTTTGTCCAGATGTAGTCCAAGGTAGCGGATCTTTTCTATAGGGGTAAGAGGTGTATTATAAAAGGATACTGTAGGGGAGTCAGTAGGTTTGCGACAAAGGGTAAAAGTTTTTTTGATAAGATTTATTTTAATCCTTCAATTTCGACACTATTAAAGTAAGTATAATATAAAAAAAAAGAAAAAAGAAGTGAAATCCATCCGCGGGGTATCTACGAATTTTTCCTGAGTCTACGACGTTAATTTTCTAATAATTTGGCACAGTCACAGGTTAACCCAGAATATTCCTCAGGATACGACGTACTGTCCAAAAGTATTTAAATTTGAATCCTTTTATAAATTGTGTCATTCAAAACAATCTCATGAATGATTTATTTATTTTCGTGTTAAATAGTATATAATTGAATTATTGTTTTTTTTCGGACCTTTGTTTCTCTCAATGCTCTATTTTCCATATTGTTTTTGGTTGTATGATTATTGCTTATTTTGTTGTACCATACTCTATTGATAAATCTATTAGTGTAAAAATTTTCTTTTAATATATTGTATACTTTTGTCTTAATTTGCTTCATGTATATGTTATTTGTTAAGTTAATTGCTCTATGTATAAAATAGTTCACTTTTTGATAATTTGGGTAATATGAAAAATAATATATTACTTGTATTGCATTTTTGGGTCCATTTAGTGGTTATTTTGTCACTTTCTAAAATAATATCCATATCTAAAAATCTCATGTTTTTATGTTGAGGACTTTCTACAGTGAATTTTATTCTTTTGTGGAATTAAATATATCGTATCATAAAATCATCTTTTCTATGGGTGTCCGCTAATAAGATGTTTCATTATATTAATAATTGACATAATTAACGTTTAAACAAATCGAACTATGGAGTCTGTGAAGTATTATAGCTGTAGAATCTATGACGTAATAAAGCTCAGTTGCGAACTCGGCCGAAGGCACGTCCCACTCTCCACAATCCCTCCCTTAACTCCCCCCAACCACTCATACCGCTGTTTACTTGCGGATACAGTTTTAGTCCTTCCTCTTGTTTTCCGTCAGAGGAGATGTTTGGATTATATTTTTCTGCTTTTTCTCGAATGTTGTTCGACCCTAACACTGGAGAGGTCGTCAAACTGGACCCGTCTGAGGTAAGCGGTAAATCCACAGAGATAAATTGGTAATTAACATTTTATTTTTTAGCTGTTGTTATCCTCATTAAAAGCTCAAAATTATCTCTAAATTCCATATAAATCTTTTTAATTATCCTTATCCTTTGGTTCTATCCTTACACTGTTCCACCTATCTCTACAATCCACCTCGTAGGTTGAAACGGCTGTGACTCAGTTCTCTTCTAGACTTCGAGGTGTGCACATCGCGGTCTGCGCTTGTGAT
>NW_027113936.1:103286-104023 GCF_000696795.3 Halyomorpha halys
CCCATAGGCGTTGATGACCAGAGGGTTTTACGCCTTTAAGCAAAAATCAACAACAACAACAACGGCTGTGACTAAGAGACTTATTGTAAAATAAAAATGGACAATTTGAGTTCTGGCAATGGTGAGAAGCTCCACACAAGTTGAGTGTTTGCGGCTTTAACGCACTTGCTTTACAACGTTACTACACGACTTCGTGAAGGCTAAATGGAAAAACAAGATACAAAAATTATAGAATTGACAGAACATTGAAAATAAAAAAACATTTAAAAAGAATTGAAAAGCCCTGCAAAGTGGAGAGAAACGTTGGTTAACAGTTTTTTTTTTGTTTTTTATTGTGATACCTTGATTGACTGCCATCCGGACTATCTTCCATGTTATATAGGTTTTCAGTGTTGTAGGTAATTTTAACCATATAAATGAAATTTTTTTTAACGTTAGTGACAGTCACCATTTTTTATTCCCTCTAACTATATTTGAAAGCCACATCAATTTTGACTACTAATTATACAGTTTTCATTAAAGAAATTTGGGTGTAATCACTGACTTTTTCTCCTTTTGGACTGGACTAATACGTTCCTTAATCGGCCGGCAATGATCAGCAAATGTGGAGACAAATATTGAAAGAAAATTTTCAGATTTATAGTGGCCCTACTTTCAATGAGCTTTAAAAGCTCTAGGCCTGACATGCCATGACCATCTTATGATACCAGGTCATTCAAAAAGTCCTGTCGTTTTTT
>NW_027113936.1:105333-133291 GCF_000696795.3 Halyomorpha halys
CAAAATAAACAACGAACAAACGAAAAACGACAGGACTTTTTGAATGCCTAGGTATAATGATCATCTTTCTCATTCACACAATTGTAATACAGATGTGAATTAAGAATTAAATTTTTAAAAAATGTACTTAAAGTATATTTTTTTTATTCTTTCTAAAAAGTTTAATAAGTTTCATCAAGACTAGGCTTAATATATGCGGAGCCGAACCGTGAAGTTAAAAGTCATCTATCTCTAAATGGGCAAAAAACTGGAAGAAGAAAGAAAAAAAAAGTAGGTTGAATAACTTTAAATCGATTATTAGTTGCATTAATCATGGTGGACGTCTAGCATAAATAATTGGAGTTTAAAAAGCTAGATGCCGCTGGTTAGGGGAACGATAAAGAAACTGATTATTTTCTCCACGGACGGTGGCGGTGGCAAGATTAATCGCCAATGAAGAAGCACCATGTGGCGCTACCTTTAGTCAAAGTTATATCTTCACTTATTTAGTGTTATATAAATTATATCACTGATATTTTGGAGGCTGTTGATGACATAATAGTATTATGGTATTAAAGGAACAACTTGAGGTCTCTCCAGTAGATAGAATAGACCAGCCAATATTTCACATTATTATTCATCAAGACTGAAAAGCGTATCTCATAAATGCAGACCAGAGACAGTATTTTTTACATTGACAATCTATCAAAAAATCTAATTGATTATATATCATTCCACTATACATAAAAGTTAGCATATCTTAAAAATAAATAAAAACATAAATAACAAAACTTTAAAAAAAAAAAATTTTTTTAAATAATGCTATTAAAAAGTCAATAATTTAAAACAACAATTTGGTATTTATGCTAAAATAAACCAAACAATAATATAAAAATTGAAATAAACTGTGGTATGGTATTGACCCCTCACATGTTAACTAATTGAGCTCTTTCCAGTATAGTCCGTCCTAAATAGTGGCTAGAACTCTCCAATTAGAGCCTTTTAATAAAATGAGTAATTATTCTGCCCAAAATATTGTAACGATGTCATCTGGTCGATCGATTTTAATTGAAATAATCAATGAATTAATTTTTTTTTTTGAACAGTGTAAAAAAAACAAACTCTAAGGTAGTTACAGCTCAGTTTATAGGCAGATGCATTTAGAACGGTTGAGGACAAGAAGGTAGAATGCGGGAAAACCAAATAGTCAAGAAAGGTATACAAAAAGGTAATGGAGTACAATATTCGAAAGCCTAAGTATAAGAAAAACTCTAGGAGTATGGATAGTCATTATTAGAAAAGAGATTATTACAGGGGAGAAACGTTGACAAAAGAACGACAGTTGATAGAGATTCTGACGATTACAGATGGAGAGAAAGAAGGAAAGGTGATTACTCTCGTCGCAGGAAAGATTACAGCTGGAGAGAAAGAAGAAAAAATGATAGATATGATGAAGATAAAAAAGAAAACATAATAAATAGAAGAAGAAGAGAATAAGTATGTTAACAGACGTAAAGAATGTGGTAGAATGGATAAAGATAGGAGACGAGAAGATGAAAAAAAACAAAACAAAAAAGGGTAATGGAGCAGATAAAAATGTCTCAATCAGTTGATGACATGGTGAGCACCATAATAATGATAAAAATATTGAAAAATCAAAAATTATTAGAAGCATAAAAGTCATAGAATACATATTTTTATAAGAAAGATTCCAAAATCTAGGGTGTGAAGGAGGTTCTGTTCGGACGAATACTATTTAAGAAGGGAGCAGTGTAATGATGTTATTTGGTCGATTGATTATAATTGAAATTATCAATGAATTAAAAATGTTTTGGACAGTGTGTAAAAAAAAAAAAAAGAAAAAAAAAAAAAAAAAAAAGGTAACTCTAAGTTAGTTAAAATGTGTTAATATTTTCGTTCCTTTGCAATAAAAAAAATATTTTTGTCTCTGTTCTTTGTCGTTTGGTTCTTAATGCAGGTAACACACGACAATGTTTTATTCTGATTTCAGTATACATGTGACAGGTTCCCAAGAACTGAATGGTATTTTCTTTTTGTTCGGCTTCCGACAACCTTGGCCAGATTAATAAGTCCAGAATGACTAGAAGCTCCACTCATGTAGACTGTTTGCAAATTTAATGCACTTACTCAACCTCCACTGACATTACCAGTGACGCGGTGAGAGGGCTGCGATGGGATCTCTAAGGGCCCTGCTCTACCCCTCATGCGTGAAGCAAGGAGTGGGCTCCGAGATTCTCGGGCCGAGAGTGTAAATACTGTACATAACAGTGTAAATGTGATTCATGTTTTTGTTTTATAGTTATATTAGTTCAAAATTTTATTTTATCCTTATTTCTTCGTGTACATTATCGAACTATGTTCATTTTACTTATTTTTCTGTAAGCATATAGAGATTATATATATATTTTAATTTATTAATTTTGGTATAAATGTGATTATTTATTAACAAATAATCCTTGTATATCCTTATAACCCAAGTTTGGGGCAGATTGTAATATTTATCAGTACATAATAAAAAAAGAGATGCCCGACAAAGCTGCTAGAGAAGCGCTAGTCCTCTCAGGTAGACCCGCAGCAATCTTAACTGCAAAGGAACTTGCTCACCCTTTAAAAGAATCTATTAATAAAAGATGGCAGGCAATGTGGGATGAAAGTCCACCCAGTAAGATGAAACCTATAAAGAAAGATGTGAAGTCCTGGATTACACCAACCCGAAGTAGACGCCGTGAAGAAGTAGTGATCACCCGTCTCAGAATAGGACATACCCGACTGACACACATCCATCTCATAACAGGAGAGGCACCTCCAAAATGTTCAAAATGTAATAGCAATCTGACCGTCAAACACATTTTTGAAGAATGTCGTCACTACACATCAACTCTGAACCAGTTAGGGTTACCAACAAATGTCCCAATGGCGTTGAGAAACGACGAATCTGTAATTGTAAAAGTTATTAAATTCATCCATCAGACTAGCTTAATAACCAGCCTTTAATTATTATAATTATCTATTTAACTTGCCTTATTTTTAAAATTAGAACAATCAGTTATCTGCTTTTCACCATCCTTTCCAATATCCTAACGATTATTAAACAAATTATAATTGCCACAAATTTAATTATAATTGGTGCGGATCAGTACACCATATCAAAGCTATGACTAAAACAACTAGGCCTTACCAAAGCCAACAACCAACGGGCGTTGATGACCAGGCTGTTAAACGCCCTTTCAAAACTAACAAACAAAACAAAATTAGAGTTAGTCCATATCCATATCCCGTATTTGTTAAAGGTAATAATTTTAAGAAGGTTTTTTTGCTAAATTTTATTTACTTTACACGAAATAATTGTACTAGGTGTAAATAATTAGAGAATATGTTCCTACTCCTACCCTCCCTTTCTCTTCCAGACACATTAGCCAAGGCGGTTCTTTTATTCAAAGAGTGGCTGCATTTTTCAGCTGAGTAATTACGGGAAAGTGTGGCCGCCCAGTGAAAAACTGCCTTCAAGCCCTCAGGAGTTGTTAAATTACTCGCTTAACACGTTTACAAGTGCCTCTGCTGAATTTAGGGCCATCAGCTGTGGTCGTACCCTTCCTAAATGCATTCCTGCCGTCCTCCTATGGCTTCCACTCTCCCCCCTACCTTATTGGTGGCTGAGTGAGAGGTCCCTGTATCCTTGGGCTAACCAGATTAGTCGGTTGATGGGGCTTAATGGGTGATCAATGGACTTGTATTACACCTGTCTCTTACTGCATTACCTCAGTAAATCCTTTAATCATTATCAGAGGTAGTCTTCTATGTCATGGTAATTTTTAACAATATAACTATAGCTTATTAATCTTTATAAAATATAATTATTGTAAAAAGGTAAAAAAAACAAAAACCTAAGGTACGATTAGTTAGTTATTTTTGTTAATTAATACAACTGATACATTTATATTATAAAAAATTCAGGTAAGAACAATTGGATTTTAATGTACAGAAAAAAATAATGATGTGTTTATTTCTGACCGTAGATCCAATATGAAGAGAAGATGAACGAGGGTGTGGTTAGCGGAGTAATGCACAAAAATAAGTGAAACTTATTACATATGTTGGGACGTTTCGGCCAAAATTTTTAGCCGTCATCAGACTTTGAATGAGTTTCCCTAGCTTGTTGTCATCAATATTCTACTTGACCACTTACTATAATCCCTTCTTATTTCATACGATTTCTTAATGGGGGCAGTATATCATATTGATATATCTTGTAAAATGTTTCTTAATTCTTAGACAAAGATCCTATGGTTCCTAAAATAAATGTTAGATGAAGGAAGCCAACTGTCAAGAGGAGTTGTTTAGGAAGAAGTCAGCTATAAATAATGATTGAAAAATACGTATGTGATGAATATAAAATATTGTGTATTGAACCTAATATAGAAAAGAACTGTAAAAGAGAGAGTTACAAACAATAGATATAAAAAAAGCAATAGTTACTCTTTCCACAAAAAAAAGCAACAATATAAATCAACCAGTGATGTGTATCGGGTAAAATGAAGGTGAAGAGGGTGACAAATCTGCGTAGTAAAAATGGAAGTACTAAAAAAGACCAAAAGACTGATGAGATGGGAAGCTCCGAGAGGCAAAGGGCTAAAGGTTAAGCTGGTGAAGAAGAAGAACCATCGTCTTGGAATAAGGAAGGTTCTCATGAATTGGTAAGCAACGGAGGTCCAAGAAAGTTTATAGCAAAAGATGGAAGCTGAGTAATAAGGAAGGCATACAAAGGATGGTAGTATACTAAAACCCGGAAATATCCAAATTTAAGAACTAGTGTACAATGGCGAGAATAGTTTTAATAAAGATTAGGAAGATGTCTGGAGAAATGTAGAAGATAGATGTTAGGAAAAATGACTACAAAAAAGAGCTGACGTGCAGGTTGTATAGGGGAAATGTCGACAAGGTTAAGGACAAGAAAGAAAATTACCCCACAAAAATGTAAAAATTTTAGAGCAGTAAGAAGACTGTAATATACAGATAGAGCAAGGTACTGGTAACAGAGAAGCGCTGGAGAAGAATTAAATGAGTTAAAAAAATAATAATAATAACTAAAACCTGCAAAATTTCATTTTGAAATTATCAAAACTCATCCTGGCGTTCTGGAAATGATGCACATTGAAAAACCTAAAAGTACAATAAATGTGCTAAAAATCTAGAAAATTTGAGTCATGTTTATCAAATTATTCTGAGATCATTATGAAGTATACATATATACAATAGTAAATAAAAATTATTGACATATTATATTTTATTTATGTGCGATAGTTAACTAATTAAACTTTTTACTCCTATTTCTTTTATTATAAATTAACTGTTTGTAGATTTTATTTATAATTTTTGTCAGTGATTGGAATTTGAAATGTTTATTTTGGTTGAGCTTCGGTCTCTTGGTCCAGAAAATAAGAGTAAGTTCAGTTCTCAGAAATCCCAGGAATCAGAAAGTGTTCCTGTTCCTGGTGTGCAAACCCATTGGAGTGTCAGGGGCTCAACTGATTTAGTAAGAAAAAATAAGTTATATAAATTATTAGTCTAAAATAATAAATGCCTGATTGTGGTTTTATAGGACCACATGTTTTTTTTCCAGTGCTGAAGAGGATCCTTTACAATGATAATGAATTACTGATGAATAATAGTTAATCATAAATGTGCAGGTCGACAATAAAGCTTGTAATATTCATATATATATATTGATAAATATAATTATATTATTGGCTTTGAAGATTTAATTTAGCTCATTGATATTCAGCAAAGAACGTTATTATCCATGCTAAACAAAGGTTTTATGTAAAATGTATGATTCCTTTATAACACAGGAACAAGGAATATTCTCCCACCCACTAAAGAATTATTAGTTTGTTCACTAGTTTGGTAAAAAACAAGAAAGGTACGTAACTTATGATTGTAGTAATTAAGCACAAGACAATCTTTTTATTTCAGAGCTGTTTCATTGGTTCACACAGTCGGGAACCACAAGTGACCCCCGGTTAAGAACCAATCAGGTAGATTTAGTGGAGGAAAGCGGACCAATGAGGACGTTAAAAATCAATTAAATGGAAGCGAGGATCTGAACGGCCATTGGAGATAAGAGCTACAGCTCCAGCCAATGATAAATTAAAGCTTCTCTCCTGCAACAATAGCTTCGCTCTGTGTTCTCTTCTTATCCTGTATCGGCGTCTGATAGTTCGGCCGAGATCTTACTGATTCGCCTTTTAGATGTCTATATTGCATTCGATTATATTAACAAGCATCCAACATTTATTATTATAATTTTTTTTAATAGCTCAGAGAATATATGGTGTACTTCAGACAAAGGAATTTTTTGATGAGGTCTTGGGAAAAAACGGGAAAAAACAAATCTACTGCAAAGTTTAAAATTCCAGCAGGTTAGAAGCAGTATTTGTCTTAATAGTGTCATCAAACAATGAGACAGTATTATAGCAAAAGTTACATAGGAATTAAAGTAAATAATGGTTTAAAAAAAAAGTAAAAAAAAAAAAAAAGCAAACTTGAATACAATGACCTATTAAATGATATATATTGAAAACACCAATATTATTATGAATATATTAATATAATATTTATAAATGAAAGGAGAGCGGTAGAATTATTTCATTTAATGTTGTTAACTATGAGTTAATCCCGTGGTAGGAAAAGAAAAAGGTTAAGCAGCCCAACTGTATTGGGTTCTAAATTGACAGCATAATTATTTGTAAATAAGTACCTAGCCCCTTTACCTAGTACCTTATACCTAGCCAGACAGGTTTTTTTTTTCAATTCTTATAATGTGTAGGTATATAACAGTTAAATTATAATATATTTTCTACCTTAACTCAGATAATCTCTAATTTTTTTTTCCCTCATTAACAAACATGGAATAAAATATAAATATAAAAAATTGAATTTTTAAACAAAATAACTATATATGCACATAAAAATCTATTGTATTTTCGCACGTAAGATCTATTTAATTAAAATTAAAAAAAAAATATCAACAATTCACAACAAAGATATTACTATATGCATAAATTTAAATACTGACAATAAATGTGAAATTTAAAAAGTAATACACATAAGATATATTACAAAAAAAAAAAATATGCAATACATACATGTCATCCTTCCTCGGGATGATTTCTATCTTCATCTGCTTCTATACATGTAAAGGTGAATTATTTCCAGGGAGTAAAGAATTATATTTTCTGCTATTTTACTATATCTTGGATACCGAACAGATAAAATATCATGACAACAAAGCAAGATTAGAACAGCAAATAGAAAATTTAAAAAAAAATAACTGAATAGTTGATCGCTCAGAAAAACAATAACCTAACTAGTTTCAAACTGACAGTAAAATTATTTAAATGATAAATATACTTGGGATAAATGATAATAAATAAATGCAATGCAATTTTTTAAAAAAATGCAAATTTATTTTTTGTTTTAGGTTGTAGTACTAAGAAAATTACTTTTTTACTTATTTAATTTTCAAAGACATAAATATGGAGTTCGTAAGAATAAAATTAGTTTTTTGTCTGGGAAGAAAACTAAGTTATTTTATTACACATATCTTGAGGTGAGTTATTCATAATTCCGTAAATAGTAAGAGGTTACATGCAATTGTTTCGATAACATTCATATTTGAAGGACTAATATGATAATGATTTAAATAAACAGACAATCTGAGGATGTGATGTACAAGTTGGGAAGAGGATCTCAGACTGCTTAGCGCCATAGATTCTAATATTTCATCATCGGTGTCCTCAGGGCTTATTCAGTATCTGATTGCTAATATGAGAATTTAATCAGAGATAAAAAAAATAGCAAGAAAAATTAATTATAGCAATAAAGTATATAAAAAATTAGTTAATATCGTTGAAGACAGAGACAGCCGCTTATTAGAAGACTCTATTGGAAGAGAAGAGGAGGGCAAGAGCAATAAGTTACTTCTATATCCGCCTCTTCTTTTGTCTGTCTCGGCTCGCCCAACTCTCAACTACTAAATCCCTCCCCCCTCCATTATCACGGCGGTATATTTCTTCATAATTGCCATTAGTTATAAACTCTGTACCGGTATTGCTCGGTAGATTTTCATTATTCATCGAGGGGCTAACAGAAACTCTTTCTGCATCTTTGTTAATTATTTTTTATCTATTCGGGATCATAAGGTTATTATATGATCTTAACGATAATTCAATGGGAAACAACCGTATTGTCGTACCTTATGATGTAAGTAAAATACATTTATCACTAACCTTTCAGCTTCAGCTTTACTTGGAGTCTCCGAGATTCTCGTCTCTAAAATAAAGCAAAAAATTAAATAAATAATACTTAAATAATGTTTAACCTATAGTTTTGCAAATTTAACAAACATATCTATAATATCTTATTAAAAATAAATGTGTTTAAATTACACCACATATGTAAGAAATAATAAAAAAAAAAATTATGATCCCTTTTCTTGTCATTTCTGCCATACGGAGGGGGGGGGGTATTTACAGAGTACCACACTATTCTATGGTAATACCATGGTGGGAGTATACCTTCATCTCGTGGGCCCACCACTGAAATAAAAGTAGGCCCTCCTTGCGCCGCTGCAGTTTCCTCGTTGGAGAGACCTGTGCTCCTACTCCCTGAGCTACAGACGTCCCCTTTTTTATGATATTAAAATTACCATGGAATTTTTCAAGAAGTTTATTTTATTAAACTGTCTCTGTTTTATCTGTTTTATTTCCCACAAAACTAAAAATAATGATTTTATATAAATCTGAGGAATGTGTGTCAAATTAATCTTCTATCGGATAATTTGGCATGAAGTAAGCAGTGTGATAATTTTTATAGGAATTTTCAGTAGATCATAAACCATAGGTAAAGTACATTAAATTAATATTTACAAACATGAAAAATATTTTATTTAACAGTTACATTTGAAAACACACACACACACACACACAATATATAGGTAATGGTAATGGTAGACTTCCGGCTTATTGGCGGATCGATCTAATTCCTGACCACCGTGTATCATGCAACGAGGAGGAGATACCAGCGAGCGAGAGGGAGCCCGCTGTTTCAGCAATTCCAGGAGGAATACAAGGATCAGAGGGGAGAACTCCGGCGAGCTATCAAATTGAGTAAGCGACGATGCTGGAAAGAGCTTTCTGATGAGGTGGATAAGGACCCGTTGGGAAGACCTTACCGCACAGTCATGAAAAAACTGAAAACTAGCGCTAAGAATTCGCTCATGTGCTCGGTGACAGTGCTGTAGATTTTACTATTCTGTTTCTTGAACAATATGAATTAAGGAAGGTTGTTGCACCCATTTGATGTGCCAGCGGTAACGACCAAAG
This sequence comes from Halyomorpha halys, assembly GCF_000696795.3. Classification (NCBI taxonomy): domain Eukaryota; kingdom Metazoa; phylum Arthropoda; class Insecta; order Hemiptera; family Pentatomidae; genus Halyomorpha; species Halyomorpha halys. Next base: position 114,717 of record NW_027113936.1, read on the forward strand.
AGCTCAGTGACATCTGCCGTAACCTTCAGATGGGAAAGGACTCTGGCCTAGACGGTATTCGGAATGTAGCACTGAAAGAGGCAATGGAAACCAGACCGGACATCTTTGGTCCCTGCTTGCGTGTGGAGTCCTTTTCCTCACCATGGTAAAGGCAACGCCTGGTTCTGATCCAGAAGAGCAAAGGAAGGCCATCAGAACCATCAGCCCATCGGCAGATTTACAGCTTTGAAGAAGGTCATTGCAAATGGGTTACAAGAGTTCACAGAAGGAGTGGCCCTCCTTGTCAGTAGCAGGAAAACGAGGGAAACTATCACCTTGAGAGCGGGTAGGCTAGAGATCCAGTTCAAACCTTCTTTGACTTATCTCGAGGTAAGAATCGATGATAGACTCCGGTTCAGAGAGCATATTCAGCGGGTGAGTGACACAACCCCACTGACACGTTCAATGCCCGAGGCGGACCCAGGAACAGTTGATATTCAGTTTGGTCCCATCCATTCTTCTCTATGGAGCTGCGACATGGAAGGATGCGTTGGAAACTGTGACCTACAGAAGACCGATGGTATCGATGTATCATAGGTGTGCGCTCAGAGTGATCAGTTTGGTACAGTCTCATACGAAGTGGCTGACGTGGTGTCCAGGATGCCACCGATAGAGCTGATCGCCATGAGAGGAGGCGCTCTTATAATAGTGTTGACCATGTTTCCAGAGACGAATTAAGAAAGGAGACTATAAGAAAATCCGAAGGTCGCTGGAATATGGCACTTAGTGGAAGGTGGACACACAGGCTGGTGCCCAACATTGAGGCTTGGGTGAATAGGAACCACGGAGAGGTAGACTACTATATCACAGAGTTTATCACATGGCATGGTTGCTTCCGAGCCTACTAGTATTTAAGGTCGATTATTATTAGGTATATTAGGTTTAAGCTCGATGACACTGGAGAATGTCCATTATGCTCAAGAATGGAAGGGAGTGCATAACACGTTTTCTTCTTCTGTATCCGCTTTCATGAAGAAAGGAGTGAGCTCCGACACGTCTTTTGTAAATAGATATATATGTAAATAATTTGATTGGGAAGTATTTTTTTCTATAGTCGAATGTGTGTTTTCTATTTATTAATATTAACCTATTATTGACTGCATTATCAAGTCAGCAATGATTTGATTTAACAGCTAATAGCTATTTAATATAATTTATATACATATATTATTTTTTTCTTTATTAAAAGTGATAAAGATTTGTATAAAACTGTTAATTGAAATATTTTTTAAATGATAAAAGAAAGTGTGCACTCAACCGTCATAGTTCATTGAGGACCAGCAGTAAAGGTACAGAGGGGAAAAATGCTAAGGGACTATAACATGAGACAGAATATTTCTTTGTTTGAGTGCGACCTGAATTTTTTTCTTTTGAAATTGTATTTCCCTCCGTTCTATATTTTTTCCTTTCTGTATAAAACTTTACACTTTACATTTTAGATTGAAGTTTGAGATATTCCTAAACTTTTCCTTTAACTTTATAAATGTCCCTTGGATTTTCCTTCTCCGTTCTTGTCTAGATCGACTTTTGAATAATCAATACTGGAATGAACAGGTCCCAAACATTTCCTGGGTAAAATGATTATATATATACGATTGTACTAATTTAATCGTGAGATCACGCCAAAGGTAAGTACTGAAACGGAAATGGATGAAGGATCTCTTTCTCCGAAAAAAAAATGTTGAATAAATTTCAGGTTACGTTGAGCACTAGTTCCATTATTGTTGGGTTACGTTGGGCACTAAAAGGCAGTAATTTCTTTTTATTGATCATTATTTAATTGTAGGTTTGAATATAACAATAAAGAAGAACAAGAAAAGAAGCGTTTTGATGTTATGACCTTTAAAAAGAAAATAAATAAATTAAATTTACCCATACCAATTTATTCTTTATTTTTTTTTATTTAACTTACTTTTAAGATATTTTAAACATAATAACTATTATTGTTTTTATAATATGCTTCACTTGTGAAGATTAAATTAAAACAATAACATTGTTGAATGAAAACATAGAACATGAGATAAAGCAAGAGAGGGTAAGAGAATGATTGAAATTATTTACATAATTTGGTAAAAGAGAGGTTGTCAAGAAAACGTCAACTACAGGTGTTACTGTAGTATTCCATCCAAGAAATGTGTCTAAAAGACATTTTTTTTCTTTATTTTGTTATTTTTAACTCTGTCCATAAAAAATAATTTCCTTCAATCTAATTTATTTCTTTTTGTTATTCCCAAACCCTCAATTAATCACAAACCACATTTAACGAAATTATTTTTAGTTAAAACTCCTCTCTATGAAGTTAGAGTAAGTAATTTATTTAAGAAGACCTTATAAAAACAAAAAGACTTAATACACCGCTTCTAGAAATTAGTTCATTATTATTTTAAATGGAATTGATCAGTTAATTGGTTATTTGAAAGTTTGTTGCTGGAAAATATACGTCGGGTATATTAATATTTTCTATTTTCAAACCTCCGAAATTGTACAGAACGGAATTTCATGAAACCAAAACCTAACAATTATCACTGTTCATCTTTCAATGTGAAAGAGTTATTCCAGGATGGGTATGCATAAGATTCTCATTACTGCACTCTTTCTTTAGTAATATTATTTTATTTTTTGTAATTACAGTTTTAGTTCCTAATAAAGGGCTTTAAAAGTGAATTATTATTTTTAAATATCCGCCAATCCTACAAAGGTAAACAAGCGCCAAAGTGTTTACAGGAGTTGCCGGCAGACGCCACCAAACACCAGAAGATCCTACACAAACTGGTTGGAACCAGGAAAAAAACAAAACAAAAACGAATGGATTCAGAAGGCCGAGACACCCTTTCAACAAATCCACCGAATATCACAGAGCCTGTAGCATTGGCTCACCCAACGGAGAGTGGGTATCTTTCTATTTTAATGTTTAGTATCTTACAATACTTGTATTAGAGCTGTGTTTCAAGAATGAGAAGGTGCTGAGTGAAATCCTTTCAGTTTCTTCTGAAAAACGTTTTAACTCGATGGAACACAATTGCTCGACATACATGCTCGACATTTTCTCTAGTTGATTAAAAAAGTATAAAGTATTTTTATTTATTTTCTGGCTACATGTAGTGTGTTAACAAGAATAAAGTTGTTGTTTGTTGTTTATTGTTGCTTAAAGGCGTAAAACCCTCTGGTCATCAACGCCTATGGGATGATAAAAGTAAAAAAAAAAAATAAATAAAATAATAAAATCGAAGAGGAGTTATAATTTATAAAGAAGGCGATGTGCTTTTAAAAATTCAAATACTCGTGTAATTTTAGCTGCCTCATCTGCGAGAGTTTCAGATAAATTTGGGGTTAGTCCTATCCTGTTTATTGTAGGCAAATAGTGAGTACACTCTTCGAAAATATGTCTAATCGTAAGAATGGACTGACAATATTTGCACGTTGGAGGTGGCAGTTTTCTGATCAGGTGAGAGTGCGTGAGGAGAGTATCACCTATTCTCAAGCGGGCCAGAGCAACCTCCTCCCTGCGGCTGTTGCGGTAGGATGTCGACCATGGTTTTACTGATCGTTTTATTTCTTATAATTTACTGGGAGAGCTTTCATCCCCATCAAATGGCAGGCCAAGTATTTTTCTAATATTTGTAATTTAAGGGGTGTACTGAGTTCTGATGGGGTAAGAACGGCGGTGCCTCGGCCAGGGAGCGATAAACAATAAAGTTTTATTACCTTATTTTATCTCAACTGATATTAAACACTAAAAAAGAATTCTTGGAATATCGCTGATTAACCGTGTGGAATATTAATAGGGAGTTGATCTAGGCGCGGTCAAATATTATTGCAGTCCTTTATTCTTGATTTTACTCTTGTTCCCTTTTTCTATCGTTGTGTGACTTGTATTGTTTATTTATTTTTTTATCTACTGTTATTTCCGTTTTCATTAATTGTCTAAAACCTTTATTATTCTTATCTAATTTTTACTTTTCACTGTACATCTTTTTAATTTTTCATTTACTTTGTTCATTTATGTATACATCATTTAAGTGCTTGTACCTTTTTTAGCCTTGATGGAGATCTGCAACGTTGGGCGAAACCTTGACTCATAATAACTAATTTCACGACTACTTGAGTTTTTATTTTACCGCACCCGGTCCTTTAATTAAAGGAATTTCTTTCCTTATTTTTAAAAAAATTGTAATCTATAGAAAACAAAATAAAAAAACTTTTGAGTAATTCTATTTTTGAAGAAATAATAATAATTTTCTTTAAACTTTTAAATTTTTATATTCCTTTATTTTTCAAGTACTAGAATAGAAGATCTAACTATTGTTTTTCCTCCTTGAAAGGTTTTGTTAGCAAGGGAATTTCTTTCCTTATTTTTTTAAAAATTGTAATCTATAGAAAACAAAATAAAAAAACTTTTGAGTAATTCTATTTTTGTTTAATCTTCAGCTTTTCATTACTTGTTATGAATGCGGCTCTTATAAGCTTTTGCTGTTTGAAAACGCTATTTTTAACATCTTCGTGATTCGTCGGTTTTAGTATGAGGAATTAACGAATGTTTTATAATTGCCTTTTTGAATTTAGTAAGTTTAGGTCACCGCGGTTCGGTCACATTCGTCTGTTTCCGGGAACATTGGGCGTTTCATCTAAGGTCATCGGCTAAGCTCTTTATAATCAGACCTTAATAGTTTGGCTGAATTATAAGTGATAATATTGTTGTACTCATACGACGCAAAATATGTTTCCTTTTTAAATGATTGTACTACAACCTTTTCGCTGTGAGGTATTGGCTGCTATTCAAAAACGGTCGCACAAAAAAAAAAAAAAATAACGTAACACAGGTCATTAACAAAATTGTTTATCTTAAACTCGCATTAATGAAACCTTTTTATCCAAAATATTTCCGCATGGTATCACTGGATTCAATACATACACACACTTTAAGAAATACATACATAGAGAGAAAAAACTTCTAAACGTTACAAAGAGTGAAGTCTTTTAAGCAGTGCCGATCCGAGAACTTATAAAGTACGGAGGGAGGGGGGAGGGGGGATAGGAGAGTAAAGAGGCGGTGAAGATAAAAGGGACGAGGGAGGCAGTTATTCGGAGTGATCCGCTTCTGGGGGGTCCGCTGGGAGGCTCATTCTCTCCCACACCACGCACACTGATACACGAAACCACCTGCCAGGCCGGTCGCTAACTCCCCTTAACTTACTGTCTGCAGCTGAGCCGCTCGAAGGAGTTAGTACCGGCTTCTGGTCTGGCCTCTCTTGTCTTAGTTTATGCAACACCTTCCAAATCTCCCCGATTTTATCGTATCGATATATAGTCTATTCTGGTTTGAGTTTTATCTACAAGTTATTTCGAATACGTTAAGATTTTTTTCTATTCTACATAATACATATCTACATGATGTATCTATACTATATTGAATATCTTAAACCATATGTGGGCAACAACCAGCCTGCTGTAAGATTTGTTCCGGCTTGCAAGACATTTTGAAAAACCCATTTTGAAAATGGGGTTCCTAAAAAACTTATTAATATTATGAAACATAATTATTGTTTTAATTTAAGTCAAACTTCATATAAACTAGCTAGTAATTAAACCCGAATATGGCCAAGGTGGCAAAACATAATTAAAAACTGTTCGGCAGGGCCTTGGAACGGAATAGGAGCATGGAGAAGATGAAGCAGCAGATTCTTACTCGGAGCAGGGGAGCGGAGTCGTAACATCATTTTGAGCAAAGAGACTCCGCTGTTCCTATGTAGAGTCAGAGTGTCCCATCACGCAGGTTCATCCTCCCTAACCTCAAAGATTTTGATTGGATTGTCGTTGAGTAACAGGAGGAGCATAGTCCATCTTCGACGGATATAGGACTAATTTTCTAGCCTTCCCTAGTTTTCCTCCAAAGTACCTAACTCAGGAATTCCTTAACGGACAAAATATTTTTTGTTACGGATTCTGGCGTAAAATGGTATTCTAATTAGATATCATATTTTTTATTTAAAAATTTAAGATGTTTCTTTGTTTTCCCACAAGAAGGTAATTGAATTTGAAACGATTATTATTTAGGAACGAGGAGAAGACGGTTGGGGGTGCGGTCAATGATAAATACAAATAAGTTGGATTAACCTATTTTTTAATGTGCCAACGTTTCGGCTAGAGTTTCTAGCCTTCTTCAGGGCTAAAAACAGAACAAGGTAACAACCACAGTAAGTATAGAAAAGTAAAAAAAAATAAAAAGGAAGTATAAACAGAATAATTTTACACATAAAATGAATAATTTTACAAAATAGAATTAATAAAATGAAGTGATGAGTAAAGCGGGAAATAAAATGTATACATAGGTAATTGAAAAAGTGGGTAAAATAACATAATTAAGAAAATGAAATAAAAATGAAGTTATATAATGCAAAGAAGTATGAACATATTAGTTATTATTAATTTAAAAATTGAAATATGAAAAGAAAATGAAAATTGAGAGGAAGAAAATATATGTAACAATAATAGATGATAAAGAGGCAAAATATAAGTAGAGTATACCAAGAAATGAAGAGAATAAAAAAATCTGAAAACACCAATAATAATATAGTGAACAAAACTTATAACGCGGGTAAGGAAAATGGATAACAGGATTATTATTTAGATTTGGATTATTATTTAGGGTTATTTTTTTATTTATTCCCCGTTTGGCATAATTCGTCATTTGTTATTTTTGGTCATCTAATGTAAAGGACATGCCACATAAAAGAAATTGCTTGATATTCTACTACGAACTATCATGAACAATAGGCAGTGGTAGGCCAAAACCTATGTACAACTGTTAACCCAATTTCCATGAAATTTTGGGATGCGTTGATTGGATTTTGGGCAGAATTTGAAATTTCGGGTTTGTTAGGCCCTAATAATTGCTGAATGTTTTAAATTTTGTTTTAGGATTGAAATTTTCCAAAACCAGTTGAAGAAGATGTAACAATTACCACCACTAGTGATGTTTGCCCACTGAGCCAGAACTAACTTACCTTAGGCTGCTAGAACTGACTTGCCAACCCTCTCTCTCTTCCCACTAATTAACTTGTCTTAATACAATCAGAATTGCCTTTCATTTCAGAACACTTTAATGACAAGTAATTAGTCCCTTTGAAGGGTACTGTTTACTTTTATTTTCCATATTCAAACAACGAAAGAGGTATGTACACCTTGTAATATATGTAGTTTAATATGGCAGGAGAAGAGACGTCCTAAGAACTGTTTTCATCACTGGGGAATAATAAAAAATAAAATAATAATAATTATAAAAAAAGGCTTCCTGAACTCGAAGGTTCGATGCCGATACCACCTATCAAATGACGCTCGTCCAACTGAAATCTGCTACATCAGTCTTGACGTGATCCTACCAGTTATGTTTCGGTCTACTCGTCGGATCATAATCATATTATATTGCTATGTTCTAGTAGCAGATTTACTTGGGATGCCAGGATAATCGCTGAAGGCAATTATCCAAAAATAAGTTAATTAATTGATTATAAATTGAGTCCTAAAACTATTATTATAATTGGATTCCTTTCCAAAGGCTGTTTGTGTGTTTACCAGTTTACCAATTAAATACCTTTATATTTATAAATTGTTCTTACCATTAATTATATAGTTTAATAAAGAGTGATATATTGGGTTATATAATAATATAGAAACTACATAAAGAAACTAAACATTTATTTACAATTGGTTATGGTTATAATGATTCAAATGATTCAGATAAAGGTTGCCATAAAATATAAATTATTACATGATTGCTTATTAGTTAATTTATACTTATAGCTGCTGATGCCGTGGGATGTAGTGCCGTGGGTGTCTTCTGTTTCATCAGGGATGTCCAGGCCTCCTGGCCTTGGTGTGCTCGAAGCGCATCCTCTGAATCAGGTCCTTACTTGTCTGCGCCCTTCCGGTAGAGTCCTCTCTCGTTCCCGTCTGGTCCTCCAGTGAATCCTTTTCCTGCCCTTGTTACCCTACTCTTTTTCTCCCACTACTCCTTTTAGGGCGTTACCTTATTTTGAAATCTCTTATCTCATTGGTCGTAATGTCCGAAGACACCCGAGGCAGGCGTCCCCCTCCTCAGGGCCGAGGATGTGTAAAAAAAATTTGGCTTCTCTAGAAAGGATCTGCCTGGTTAATTTGATTCTGGTCCCTCGTCCTAACCTATTTTCTGCTTCGATACTTAAAGGTTTGTCAATCTAATATTCTCAGGGGCCTCTGGTAATGTGACAAACTTAATACAGATGTTTTCACATCCGAGGATGCTAAAAGCTTCCCAGAAGGATACCCTGATCAAGACCAGATGACGAAACACCTTAATAGTATCCCGGATGTCCAAAACTCGATACATAGCAATATGAATATAAAGTAAAATATAAGTTTAGATTAGTCTTGGATATTATCTATGTTAATAATGGATTAGGGTATCCTCTAATTATTAAGATATTATTAATTGTAAATTTTAATCCTGTTAAATAGAAAATTTAATCCTGTCAGGGGCCTACGCACACTGAGGTTAATTATTTTGAAAACTTAAGTACATGTTAAGGAACTAGATCCCCGATCGAAATGGAGAAAGTAAATAAAAGCCACAATTATTGTTTACATTCAATAATAAATAAAATATTATTTACAACATATAAGGTCTGATCGGTTATAATAATGATCCACATGATAGCAAGAATTTTTTGAGTACATGCTATAGAAAATTATGTAATTTATAATATATGTTAAGAAGGTCCCTATATATTTTATATCATAAGCAGAATAGAAAATATTTACATTCTAACAAGCCAAAAACATAAGGAGACAAAAACCATTTTGAACAGTGTATACAGTTTCGTCAAAAAGGATCAACAAAAAATATACGTTTTTCCTAATCAATAGATAACGAAGAATTTATGATCTTTTCATACTATAAAAAAATCAAATTTATGCATATATGCTAGAAAAAACACAAAGGTTTCGTGTTATCTTTTTCTTTAATCGGCACGATAACCCATAATTAGGTAGCTTCCTCAAGCTACTTCTGCCAGTTTAATCCTTAGGGACAAATGCTTTGCAGTAAGTGGTAAGATATATTTAATTTTACATGAAGAGAAAAGATACAGACTGTATGGCATACTATGACAACTATTATCTACTGACTGTGTATAACTTGTCTTGTGGAGTGTCCTTCGACAGCTCTGTTCGAATAATTATCTACGGTTTTGAGAAGTAAGGATGTAGCAGCTATCTTCTTTATTATAGGACACGTGACGCAAACAATATCTAATTTATTGATGGATAATTAATATATACGGCATATGGTGCCATTAAAAGAAAGTGGTGCCAGATAAAGAGTTATTGTATAAAAAATAAATCGTGAGAACTCAAGTCACATCTTGTCTCAGATGGTCTAAGCTATATATTCTCTTGCCGGAGTTGCGTTTAGTGAAATCAGCATTTAAACTAATTTGCTGAACATCTATATTAATCTTATTAAACAAAGATATTTATACTCAGATTCTGAACAAGAAGTAGGGTTCTCTAATCTTCTTTAGCACGTTGAGGAATTTTATTTGTTTTTTCTAAACATCATCTTGCCCAATTTAATAAGCTTGAAGAGATTAACCCATATAGTACCGAATCATCTCGAATTCAATATTGCATTTATCTGGGAAAACTTATATTGCCTTAAAGAATATAATTGGTATTTTCAAACACTTTATCAAGTTAGGCCGGATTGATGCGCTGTTTTTAGTTTACAGAGCTTTTATATGAACTGTTGAGAGCAAAAAAGTTGCAAGATATTCTGTTCTCATCAAAATTAATTTTAATTAATGAATGAGTGCATTAACTTAAAATGGCTCTCAGCATATGACTGACAATTTAACAGAAAAATCCGTTATCCCTTACTTAAAAACATTTTAAAGCTTTTCGCAAACTTTTTCTTTCCCGTTGATACATAAATTAGCCAAACGTCGAGTAGTCGCTTATTCGTAGTTTTTGTAACCTTCCTTTATTTATTTATTAATTTTCATCATATTATGGTTCCTTATTCACAATCTGGTGGCATGTAGGAATCCACATAAAGCCCAATGGCTAGGATGGAGAAAATAAGAAGATGGGTTGGTATGAGAAGGAAGACAGATGGAGAAAGGGTACTAATAGATAAGGAAGGATGGAGAGGGGGGAAAGGGTGGCCATCACACTTAGGCCGTTTCAATCTGCGGTTGCAGCTCCATCTTGAAGGCGATTCCTTTTACCAACTGCCGACCCTCTGCGATGGCTTAATGGTGCAGGGTCACATGTTTCACAGCCCAATAGACCAATTGTCAGGCTTAAACTGAGTTAAATTCCGTTGTATATTTTCTGGTTCAAGTCCATTAGTTGCTTTTTTTCATCATTTATTTGAAGTTTTAATGATTTTTCAGCATTCACAATACTCATAAATTCAGATTAATTGCAACATATGTGATAAAAGGTGGGGAACCAGATGAGAAGGAAGGTGTTTGAAAATCCCATTGGAATAAAAAAATACTAGTCTTAAAAAAAAAAAAAGTTTTTTATTTATTTTATGATTCCATAAAAAATATTTGGATCTCTGAAATATAACTTTTTTTTTCCTTTCATGTGTCATAACGTCTAAATAAATGCAGACTTTTTTTTTTTATCTTACCATTAAAACATTAAATTATTACGAGCATTAGTCGATGTACAATGACGACGTTATTGTCTCAAGGAGGATTTACCACCAAAAAAATTAGTTGGGAGAATCCTCTAAGCCAACCCTCTCTCCTCATATCTTTATGTTATAGAAAGGTGGCCCCTTCACATTTGAATTGAAATTCACGATGCCATCTAGGGGCAGATATAACAAGTACTACTTGGACAGCCATTTTGGTCTTGACAATGAGATAAGAGTGAACAGCGTCTCAGGAGCCACATCGTTTTTAGCTGAGATCAGCAATGCATAAACTATACCCGACTCAGGCAGAGGGACGGAAGGCAAGATGAAAGAGGGAAGACAACAGCATTGAAGAACAAGACTTCAAGCAAAGAAGATCAACCATCAAGTAACCTACGACACTTATTATTATATATAACCTCATTACAATCAATAATCAAAACTAAATACTAACTCTATTGTACAACTTTTTGTTTCTAAAAAAAAAAAAAACACATAACCATGTGTATAAATTAAATTAATAATAGAGACTTATCTCCATATATCATCATGTTTCATTCATTTTAAAAATCATCAAATACAGTTCACCTCAGTAATTCAAACCTTTATATTATAATTAATTTGGGTTATATCCCCCCACTTTTACTCCGGGGAATATCCAAATTACACACTTACCTTTAGAATACTTAACAATAACTACTTAATAGCTAAAACTGGCATTTTGTACAAGCTGCATGATTTCCTCCTGTTATAGAGTCCAGATAACGTACTCTATCTATTATCTAAATCCCTATAAAAAGCAGCGCTTGTTTAGCATGTGACAAAATATATTTTATTTATACTTATTTATCAATTTAATTTATTTATTATTTTTAGCACATATACCCAACATCGACATGTCAAAACAATTACCTTTCTGATAGTGTGTTTCGGTTCTAAATTAAATAAGTAGTGAATAGGAAATTATTTTATTTTAATTCTGGAATTCCCTCCAGTTTCTCGGAATTAATTTTATCGATTCGGATTCTATTAATTTTTTCGGTCAAGCAAATTCATACTGTTATAAATTTAATTTGTCTTGGCAGAGATCTCTAATAATAAATAGTCGGACTTAACTCCACATTTTAGTGAATAATTTAAAAAAATATATATTCAGAACGATGAAGGATTTTGCTTGAATATACAAAATAAAAAATAAATTAATAAAAATACAATTGTTGTATGCAGGGCCCCGATTTTTATTGATTAAAAATAGCAAATATTAAAATTTAATATTTTAGAACTTTGGGGAACAGCTAAACCGTCAAACATCAAACGTATCCAATCCCTTCAATCCAAAATCCTTAGAACCATAGTTAATGCACCCTATTACGTTTCCAACAGAACACTACACGATGACCTACATATCCCTTTTGTCCTTGACCTAACACCAACTAAATTCCATATAAACCTTTCCAACCATCCTAATCTTATGGTTCAAACCCTATCTAGTTCCACCCATTCCTACAGCTCACCTAGACGGTAGACGCGTGGCTGTAAACTTGCTAGTGATTTGCAGTTCTATAGTTATTAAAAAAAATAATTTTGTAACGTTTTTTTTAATACTACCACTAACCCCTTATTATTTTTAATTTTTTTTGTATTTATATATAAACATATAAAGCGAAGTTTCGAAGTAATCCACTGCGTCTTTAGGATTATCTAACAATCTTTAACAATACGAATTGTAAATAATAAATATAATGCATAATTTTTATCTTATCATCGATTAAAAATTGGTATATATAATTTTTGACATTCAAATTTTACTGTATTTTGATTTTAGGTGATATTTTTTTTTTTACTGTATTATCAACAAACTAGAGGCTTCATTGTTATTTGTATGGCTAAATTAATTTTATCCTCTTTATTAATACAATTATCTTTATTAATTTTTATAACATCTCCAAAGACCGGGATTATCTTTAAACATTAAATAATATTTGACAAAAGATAAAAATTGAAACTAATCCGCAACGATTATTTCACTATGAGTTAGAACTGTAGTTTTAACCTGCATGAAACAATTATTTTTGCATTAAAAGGATGCATAGCTAGACAGATAGGTGTATAGTGAACTAGAACAGAGAGCTGGTATTTGCTGAGGGAGTTGCAATAGGTGCAGGCCAGAAGATACATTATTCATAGAGCCCTTCCCCTGACTGAGATAAAGCTCTGGATAGCGCCCGCAGCTTCTACTTTAGAATGATTTCGTTACTCCACTTATCCTTGTAAGAGCCGTTTCCCGAGAATCATATTTTACAACGCACCGCATCCATGATCTGCCGTTTTTTTCAATATTCTATTACCGAATTGACTTTGGAATATTTTTCGAGGTTCCTCAAATCCGGAATTCTTTAAATCTGTCAGCACTTTAACAAATGTTATCATGTTGCATCAAATTCATTTATTAATAATTATATATATAAACAGCAGTAAAGAAGCACTAACATCTCAAAATCATATATATATGAAATATGAATTTAGTAAAGAAGAAAAACAATTAATGAATCATAGTGAAAATTCATCAAATTTAATTTCTTAAATAATGATTTAATAAAGTAAATGTTAAATTGAATACAAAATTATTTTGTGTATATTTATTAATATTTTTTAATGGATGTATGACTAGTGGTAATTTTAAGAAGGTTATGCATAAAAATGAATGAGAAATATTGAGATAGTCTAATATCACTAAAAATGATAAGTAAAAACATTATTTTAAAACAAGTAAAAAGATTATTCTATGGCTCTGCACGTCGCCGAACTCTTGCCAAGCTCGATTCAGTAATTCAGTACATCATACGGGTATCCGGCTTGCTACCGGTGCATTCAGGACCAGTCCCATTCTCAGCATTTGCTCTGAAGCAGCCCTACCTCCGCTATCATTTAGGAGACAAAAACTAGCTATTAATTACGTTTCCAAATTATTTTAACAAACAAATCATCCAACTTACAAATATATTTTTCGATCTAAATTCTCCATAGCTTTTCGGCAGAAACGAAACCCAACACTCACACAGACAGAAAGAATCACCCTGGCTATCTCTACACTTAAAACGATTCCGATAATGAAGCCTGAAATTCAGAACCCATCTTGGACTCTAAAACAACCTGTAACAATGCTACATCTGTCACTTGTGCACAAAAATAAGACCACATTTGCCACTTGTGCACAAAAATAAGACCACATCTGTCAAGTATAAAGAACGGTTGTCGCGTCTTCTAGAAAATATTCCGGATTATTTTTTAATATACACTGATGCTTCCAAATCCGAAAACTCAACCACCTCATCTTTAGTCATTCACGATTCAACCCACAAGTTTAAATTACATAAGTTATACTCAATATACACCGCCGAACTCCAGCCCTCCATTTTTGCTTTTCAATAATTCAGAAGACTATAGTAATAATCTCAGATTCGTTGAGCTCTCTAAAAAGTTTGAGAAACATGTACCCCGAACATCCACTCATAATAAGAATTCAATCTTTTCTTCTAAAACTATCACAAAAAGGTAAGTCCATTATTTTCATATGGGCTCCAAGCCACAATGGCATTGTTGGTAACGAGCTCGCGGACAAAGCTGCCAGAGAGGCCCTCACGCTCCCTGGCCGAGGCACCGCTGTTCTTACCCCATCAGAACTCAGTGCAGCCCTTAAATTACAAATATTACAAAAATGGCAGACCAAGTGGGATGAAAGCTCTCCGAGTTAATTAAAAGAAATAAAACGATCAGTAAAACCATGGTCAACATCCTACCGCAACAGCCGCAGGGAGGAAGTTGCTCTAACCCGCTTGAGAATAGGTCATACTCTACTCACTATTTGCCAACAATAAACAGGATAGGACTGACCCCAAATTTATCAAAAGCTCTCACAGATGAGGAATCTAAAATTGCATTAGTGTTTGAATTTTTAAAAGAACATCGCCTTCTTTCTAAATTAAAACTCCTCTTTGATTTAAATTTTTATAATTTTTTTTTACTTTTATCATGCCATAGGTGTTGATGACTAGAGGGTTTTACGCCTTTAAGCAACAATCAACAACAACAACATTATTTTTGGATTGTAGTAGAATAATTATGAGCCCTTGTTGATTTTGTAGAATGTATTATTTTAAGTACTTCAATGAAGGTATTTTCTATCATCAGATATGTGACGTTAAGACGAGTTTAATATAATTTTGATATTAACAATAAGTTACACATTTTTTTAGTTCTGAACGAAATCAAATGTTTCTCAAATATATTCAAAAATTATAAACATTTACCCTCACATATCTTATATTCTTATTTATTGTAATAATGTCGTAAAATTACTCTGGACTCATAGCTTCAACGCAAAATAAATACTATTACTTTAAAAAGCAAATCACAAATCTTAAAAAGTTTTAAGTGTATAAATGTGTGTTGGTTTGAAAATTTAATGATTGATTAAACAATTTGAATTATCCTATATTTTTTATTTTTTTCAAGCGACAGAAATTATTTATTTAACTATTAGTAATAGTGTTTAAAACTAACAAGGGTAGTGTATAAAGTTAATATTTATACAATAACATTATAATTATATAAACAGGATTATATGTTTACCGCAATCCTCATTACATAGTAATTTTTTGGATAAAAAATAAATAAATAGTAAAATTACAAATTTAAAAGAAAAAATAATAACCGGATTAAATTAAAAGGTTTGGTTATAAATTAAACTATACAAATCTTATTTAACCAATATTTTTTTTCTTTCCTAGTATTAGTATCCCGTTCTGTTTTAAAATGAACTATTTATAAATTCAGTTCCCATAACGGTTGAATTTTTTTTCAATTAAGGTTAAAAAAACAGCAACAACCAAATAAAATAAAAATTAAATGGCGTTTTTTTTCTTTTGGTCCATTTATGTATCCAGGGGATATCGTTGGTTTACTCTGTTCTCTCTTTGAAGTGGATCCGATAAAAAAAATACAACAAAAAAACTCACCCTTAGTGAAGTGGTGTATGAATTATGGAATTCGGCTCCACAAAAAACAGATTTATTATTATATACGATGTGTTATTCTTCAAAATTTTATTATGTCATGTTATAAAAAACGTAAATTGTATTTATATTTATAATTATTAACCTTTTCAAGTGCTTCATCTCCTATCCAGTCTAAAAACAATTAAAATTTTAAATTCAATTGAAATAATTCCATGTAACACCACGTTGCAGATGTTTTTCCGTGTAAACAAAAAATGTACTAAGATATGATGTAAGTACTTATAAGAAATATAATATCTCATTAAAGTATCACATTTTTCAATAAATTGGAAATAAAAGGAAAAATAAGTGTAGATTCCATTCGTTTATAAGTATTTATTGTTTCAACCAGGAAAAATATTTTATCATTCTTTATGTATTTATTATTTTTTTAATATGAAAAATAATAAGTAGTTAATTATTTCAAATAAAATAAATCGAAGATACTTTTTTTTTTAAATTCAATATTTTAGCTTTAATAAACGATTTCAATGAGGTTTAGACTTGTTGCTATGACTGATTGTTTCAATCAATTTTTTATTAGCTGTTTCTCTCATTTATGTCACGATGTTTTATCAGGTCGATATCCCCCTGACCCATTAGGCTCTATGAACATTATTTAAATTCAATTTGAAACCTAATTTCGCCCCCTTTTTTTTTTCAAACTGTTCAAAATTGTAAAAGATATCTTGTAATTTTTGACAATTTACGTCTTGAAGACGCGTTTTGAAACGCGGAAAAAATCACTGCTATAAAATCGTTTGAGAATAAAATTCTGTAGAATCGTTCATTGGAAATTTGAGAACTTAGTGTGCTGGAGAAGTACTAGAAGAGATGGTAAAGTTCACTCGAAATAAAAAAAACTTAATTTACCCTTAGTCCAACGGAGTTTCATTTCGAAATTTTCAAAATTCAAGAACACAAATGGGTATCTATTGAGTCCGGAAAACCGTGTATAATTCTTGTATGAAGGACTCGGGCGTGATACATAGTATTATATATTTATTGAGAATAAAAAATTATTTATAGATTTTTAGATGATATTTTTAAGTAATAATGATGGTAATTGACTCCTGATTTAAGGTTACATATTTTAATTAACAAATAGTTCAACGTTGTAAAAGTTTTTATTTATTCAGTAACCATGTATTACGAGTGACTGCCTCATAAAGTTTAATGTGTTTAACGAAACGAAACTAATAATAATAAACTAGTAATCAATTTCATTGTAAATAACATTTAATTATTAAGTGGTTCTTGCATAGAGACCAGATAGTATCAGGTATAGGAGTAAAACAAAACAATGTATAATTTTTGATATGATAAAAAATAAATAGTTTTTTTACGACTTAATGGAATATAAATATGTTAATATAACCTGCTAATCCTAACTATATCCAAGATATGGGATTCGGAAAAAGGTCAAGTTATTTAACATGAAATTCGACCTTCGACTTTTTTCCTAGGGGGGGTTTTCTCCAGTGACGTGTTCTCACGAAAATTTCCTATCATTTATTGTGATCGCATGCAACGGCCCCCGCTTCAGTTTTAATCTGAGGTATGCATAATAAGGCGAAACCTATTATATGGGTAAATAGACTCCCAGGGATTTTTCAGTCCTAAAGGAATATCTGCACTGTAGAAATAAATTTATTATAAGGTTTTTATCACAATTGGTTTTTCTTTTTTTTTAGGTAATTTTGTATATTAATATATTTTAAAAGATTTGTCCGGAGCATGACGTTAATAATGTATAAAAAATTTTCATTACTAATTATTGTACCTTTTTTTAGAGGGACTCATCTTTAAATTATTAATTATCAGTCAGAATAATTAAGAAAAATGTTCTTAGAATCTCTATAAATCCACATTATAAAAAATAAACCCATAAAAGAATATTTTTTTAAAATAAATTTTCTTTCCAAACAATTTAATTTTATACATTTATATATTTTAGTGATTTTTAGGCCTTTTTAAATTTTTTTAATATTTCTTCTTCACCTTTTAAAATTCTTTGGTATAATAAATACAACTCCAATAGTACAAGTATTACTTGACATTTTTCCTAGGGGATTTAATCTACAATATATGATTTGAGATTACACTTAAAATTCTTTTATTAAACATAAAATGTTTTACTTTTTAAAAATATATAAAATAATATTACAAGGAAGGACCATATTCCTTTTAAGAGGAAGGACCTTTCAACGTTTCGCTCCACGTTGCAAGGCTTCATCAGTACTAAAAAAGATACAGCCAATTAAATAATGTAAAAATAAATGAACAAAGTAAATGAAAAATTAAAAAGATGTTCACTAAAACGTAAAATGGCATGCAAAAAAGTGGGGTGAAACATTGGTTCATTAAAAATAGTTTTACTACTATTTGAGTTTTTTTCTTTGACCGCCCCATGACCACCTTCCTTCTAATATTATACAAGGCCAATTAGCAATCTTTCATTTGAATAATATGTTGTTTTTTTTATTTTGTGTAAAATTTGTTTTTTATTTTTATTTTTTTATTATTATATTTTTCAAATTAATTAGGAAAAAAGTTATACATCTCTTTTCTTTTAATCTCCAGATAACAAAAGAAAAAAAACAACAAACAAATAAGTTTATATTATTTTTATAAAAAATAATAAATAATGCATACGAGTAATGCATATTTTTATTTTATGAATTTCAAGCGTGATGTCAAATAATATTATTATATTGTAGATAAAAGTCTCAAAATGAAAAATGTCGATTAATATTTCCATAGAGTTGTATTTTTAATATCAAAAGATTTTAATA
>NW_027113936.1:133341-135703 GCF_000696795.3 Halyomorpha halys
TAGGTCCATTGAGATTCCAGTTATACTACAGTTTGCACAGGATGTATACAATAAAATTTGTTACAAATAACATTAATAAAGAATTGTATTCTTATATAGTTTTATTTTTTTACAATGTGGGTTTAACGAGGTTCTATGAATATTTTTCTTTATAATTAATTATTTGAATATTTATTCCACTAGAAAACAATAATAAAATTGTTCATAACGTATCCTTGAATTTGATTTTATTGATTTAGATTAAAAATATTAAATTGGCTTCGGAATATGTACGTCAATACTAAAAGCAATCTTTTCTAAAAACTTATAAAATATTTCAATTAATATTACAAAATACTAATAATTATTTCCATACCACAGCAGAATTCATTAAGGGGTAAGGAATAGATCGCAATCCTTGCTTTGAGTGGAATAACAGCCCAACCTATTTGCATAGCAACTGAATAATAAATTCAATACTCCCCTTTGAGGGAATATTCGGCAGCCTTAATATTGTTTTTTAGAAAACTGTTTACCCCAGGGTATGAAATGAATTATGAAAATAGATCTTAGAGAAGAATTGTTGATGAGGTGACCTTAAATAATAATGCTTCAAGAAAGAATAGCTTGTTTAAAGCGCTTTATTTGAGATCTGGTAAAAGTTGTCTGCAAATTAATTAATTGTTTCAAGTGCCTTAGTTAAGAGTTGAGAAATAGCGGCGTTGTTCTAACTCCACTAGAACTCTAATATTAATTTAACCATAAAAAAGTAAGATTTAATAGCAGCTTAAAAAGTAAAACTTGATTAAATGAATATATAATAATAATAATAATAATAATAATAATAATAATCTTTATTGATCCCTTAAGAATAATTTACAGGCGTCAAAATTAGGCTTTGGAGCCTTAGAGTAAATTACAAAATAGAGATAAAATTACAAGATTTCATAAAATAAAGTAATACAATGAATTTTAAAATGTACAATTAAACAACAATAATTAACAGAATATATAAAATAATGACAAAACAAATAAATAAAACCACTTGTCATATCAAAAAAACATAAGATGACTTCTGGTACTATATAAAAATAAAAAAAGCAATGATAAAAAATCAAATACAATTAAACTAAAAAATAATAAATGAAAAGATATAATTTCTGCTAGTGTACATATTTACAATTATAAACGGAAATCTAATACAGAAAATATATAAAGGTTTTTTGAAACTTTCAAATGTTATTCTTCCGGAATTGTGTGGACAGATGATAGTCGAAGATACGGAATTTGAAGATTGGAAGGGATTAGAACTACGAATAAAGGAGGGAATAAAATTCCATAGGAAAGAGCAACGGATGAGGAAAGGTCTACCAAAGGCTGCACTTAGATGGGCAGTTACATGTAAGTCAGAAGGCCGTGAGCGGGAATGCACTGAGGACTTAAATTGAAGGATATCTGAGATATGCGATGGACGGCGAGATTGTATGTATGTATATATATTTATATATTGATATGTATTGATCTTTTTCGTCATTTGTCCCTATACCTGGTTAGGGTACTTTCCTAGGAACCTCTTACTGCGTCCCTGGATATGTGCACATCTGTGTTTAGTTTGTCACATTTGCTTATTAGATCTACTAGCTCTTGACACTTAAAGAGACAGTATTGACGAGGGATCGGAATCTAATTAAGTAGGTGCAGGCCCTTCCTGGACATGTCAAACTTTCCCACCCCCTCTCGGGCCTAGGGAGGGGGACGCCAACCTCGGAATCGTTCTGTCACCTATGGCCAATGAGGAATGAGATTCAAAAATAAGGTAACGCCCCAAAAAGGAAGTGGGAGAAAAGGAGTAGGATAACGAGACCAGGAAAAAAGAGGCATTGAAGAGAAAGACTGAGACGAGAGAGGACCAGGCTTGAGTGATGAAGAAAGACAGGATTCGAAGAGAAGGAACAGATGACCACCAGTCCATCCCATCTACATCTTTCACATACGCTGATTTTGGTAAATAGTTGTGAGATAATATTTTATGGCAAACAAACTATCTAAATCATTTCTCTAAGTCACTGTAATATAATATCATTTTCTCCGAACTGTTAAGTGTAAATATATGCATTGTTCCTTTCTGTACTTCATATACCTATGTATAATTTTTACCATACCCTACTGTATCCTAGTAACAATATTTTATTAAACAAACTTATTCAATAACTGATTAGCAGGTAAACACAACAAGCCTTTGGAAAGGAATCCAATCATAATAATAGTCTTTTAGGACTCAATATATAATTAATCAATTAACTTATATTTGCCTTCAGCAATTATCCTGGCATCCCGATTAATCTCAATGCAGTACATAACAATATATATATATATATATATA
>NW_027113936.1:135788-140113 GCF_000696795.3 Halyomorpha halys
AGAGAAATAAAAAAAAAGGAAAACTGGGACGAGAAATAACGCACTCAATGTCTACTTGTATACTGATCTATTTGTTCTGGTAATCCTTACATATATAGTCTTAGCCTATGTTTACACGGGGAAATGGGTATTATGACAGATATCAGGTGTCATCATACCTTAACTTATATATATATATATACCCAGATACTAGACACCCAATGTATCAAATATTTGAAGAGATACAGATATAATTTTTTATATCTATCAATTGTCTCAAATACGAGTGTAGATTTAGAAAGATGTTAGTGAGCCATTTAGATCATGACATATGGACTCAAAACAGTGTCAGAAAATGTCAGAAAAAACTGAGAGAGGAAAGACGTTAGAGGCAGCATGGCCGGGCTGTGTCACCCCTAATCCTCCACTGGTTGACAGCCAGTGCTCCCCAACTTCCTGATTGGATGTCCTTTTACGATCATTAGATGAGTCCTCCTTCATCGAGGAGTATTTTCCACGTCTCTTGGAACCTACACACGACAAGTTAAAATACACATATATTGGTACAAAATTAAAAAAAAAAAAAAGATGGAAAAGTTTAGTTCATTTTACATTCTTTGGTAATTTATATCGTTCTCCTGACCGGTTCGGGTAAGTCCAATACATCCTTTAAACTATGTAGTTCATTAGAATAAAGAAAATGGCTGATAAAGAAAAAAATCGGTAATCATTCAGAAATTTACGTAAAATAAAACTTTGTGTTATTTATTTACTTCAAATGTCTTAAACAAAAAAAATCTACATTTATTTTAAAGAAAATTTTCTCGAATTAACCCAGCAGCTATTTTTAATAATCTCACTAAAATAGTTTTTTAGTGACTGCTTCTTATTAAAAAAGATCGGCAACTTTCATTAAGCTCAGACCTACAGACTTGAACTTTGGGGAACAGCTAAACCGTCGTACATCAAACATATCCAATCCTTTAAATCTAAAATCCTTAGAACCATAGTTAGAGCACCCAATTACGTTTCCAAAAGAGCATCACACCATGACCTACATATCCCTTTTTTCCTTGACTTCATACAAACCAAATTCTCAATATTCCATATAAACCTTTCCAACCTTTGGTTCAAACATTATCTAGTTCCACCCATCCCTGCAGCCCTCTACAATCCACCTCGAAGATTGAAATGGTAGTGGCCAAGAGACTTATTGTAAAATAAAAATAGACAATTTTTTTTAGGGGTTCTGGCAGTGATCAGATGCTCCACTCAAGTTGAGTGTTTGCAGCTTTTGCGCACTTGCTCAGCCTCCACTGGCTCATTACCAGTGACGCGGTGAGAGGGATGCACTGGCATCTTTTGAGCTCTGCTCTACCTCTCACACGTGTAGGATAGAGTGGGCTCAGGGATCCTCAGGTCGATTGAGTAAATATTGTATATAAGAGTGTAAATGTGACTAGAGATTATATTATTTTATTGATTTATTTTTTTAAACACTTAGTTTGATTATGTTCAATTTGTTTATCCTTCTGTTTGTATACATTTCAAGAGAGATTTTTCTTTTCAATTATTTATTTATTTTTATTCTTATTTTATTTTAGTATGAATGTGATCATTCATCACTATTACTCAATGCCCACAACTGTGTGGCAGATTGTAATATCTATCAATAAATAAAAAGTATTTTAAAACTAAAAAAAAAAACTTTCTTTAAAAATATCAAATTATTTATTTTCTTATTCCTATGGCGAATTGAATTCTAAAAAGAATTTAATTCTTGGTTTTTTTTTTCACACCGCTTACACGGTATAAGTATTGTCTAGTTGGTTTTTGGCAACTTACGCCTTCAGGATGCGTAGGATAAAAAAAAAAAGCGCGGAATGAATTTTTATCTAAATTTCGAGTTTTTGCGGTAGAGAAGAACTGCAGGCCTCAAAATTAACATTACCCTTGCACAAGTAAAATCAAATAAAAATTTCAGAGATTATGAGGAGTGATAAATGTATAAAAAGAATTTTATTTTTTATACGTAAAATGTTACTGTCTTGAATTCATTTCTAACCATTACCTTCAACGTTTTTAATGAAGTAATCTTTCGTTTTTTGACTATTCTTTCATTCTATAGAACGATTTATGATTTTTTATTATAGTTTATTTGTATTTAAATGTTTTATATTATTAACAGAGTTTGAACATTGCTGAATACGATAAAAAATACTAAAGTAATCAATAATTATAAAAATATCCATATAGTCTCAACTTGTAAAATAATGGATAAAAATAATTTGATAGATTAAGATATATTTATTTTGAAAAAGGCAGAATAGCTTGCAACGTTTCAATGACATTTTTAGCTGAGATATTTTTTATATGATATCCTTGAGAATAGCCGGAGTGGCCGAAACGTAGGAGTTATAAGACAATAAACATGTCGAGCCTGTATGGATATTTTTTAGTATAATTATTAAACGAACAAGCCTAAAAAAAAACAAAACTAAATTATATATAAACACCAAGAATAAATTTTAAGAAAATCCGAATTAAAAGTTCCTGAACGAAATAAATTAATTAAAATTATATTATAGGAAAAAAATCTAAGATAATTTATCTTAGGTCCCTTCGCCGAAATGTCTCAGCGGAGAGTGCTTTATTGCGACCTGAGGAAGAAGTGGTTAATGTTTTTACTTATCCCTTAAACCAGACTTGCTCTTGAAGTTGGACAAATGGGAGGAGATGGCTGGGAGGGAGGAAACAGGTCGTTTGCAGTTGTTCCTAAAGAAAGACAATGTTCTTGTCCCGCGAAAGGTGAGAAGAAACTGGAAGCGGAAAGAAGAAGAAAAAAAAAAAAAAAAACTGAGAAAGGCCATTCTTTCTCATTATACGTCGAAGAAAATGGCCCCGTTCGTCAAGAGGACCAAGAAAACATTCGTCCACTCAAACACGAAAAATGACTTAAAGAATTTATTTTTATTATGTAATGGTGACTCAGTGTCCTTTAAATATACGAAGACAAAAATTAAAATTAAGATTTTTTCATATAAAATCGATACGTTTTTAGTTTACTGGAGATTAAATTCTACGAAATAATATCCTAAATAGAAAAGAACCTACTATATTTCTGATGTGGTGGTTGACGTAAATATAATAATACAATATGAAAAGTAAAGAAATATTTTTTTTTTTAATAGTCTAATTAATAAAAAAAAAATAATGTCACGTCCATTTACACTTAGGGAGCTGCATTTACCTGGGTAGCACTTAATGCATTACGCTACGAACGACAAACCTCGGGTTCGAATCCGTAGCATAAGTTAATTAGAAATTCTGTTAGTGCCATGAGTCAACACTGTGGGTTCGGGAACCATTCGGGGTCCTCTCAGCCTCTATTAAGTAGATACTTTTAATTATGAAAAAAATTGGCGCTGAGTGTGATCTTGATCGAATCACCTCCTTGTGTGACCTTTGTTCTAAAAACAGTACTTCCTTACAAAGTAATAAACCCGTGCCTTCTTGTGGGTTAAGGTTGTTAATATTGTTATTATTATATTTACATTGCAGGTTTAACCATTAGACCACCTAATTTTTTTTTTTAATTCCACAAATTTTGGAATAAATTAAAGGAATTGAAATAGCTTCATAAATGAAACCATAATATAACAATAGAGCATAAGTCAATACAATTTGAAAGAAGCTTAGTAAAAAAATGCAATTAATCTTTAACTTGTGAGGTGCAATTTATGTATTAAATATAAAAAAAAAGGTTTTTTGGCAGATGTGCAACTATTAAAGGAAAACAGTAAAATATAATTTACGAATATGTTCCAGCTAAACAAACATATTTTTTTTTTCAAAAACCCTTTTTTGAAATATAATTTTGCATTTAACAGTGCTTGTTTTTGTTTTTTTTCGTACCCTCCTGCGGAAACAACAAATAATTAAGAACACAATGGTGTAAATGTTATAATGCTTCAATATTTTACCCGAAAATATTTTAAGGGGTATATTTAATGTCCATCGTATGCGGACAGCTTGGCTGGTATAACAGTGCTTGTTTTTTTTTTTAAAACCTCATTATTTTTTATATGGTTACAGAATACATAATAATATAATGCAATACATTATACATATACAATTAACAGGGCTTGTGTAGAGGGGTTTTGTTTTTATCTGAAACTTGGTTACATTTTTTTTTCTTTTTTTTTTTTTTTAATAATTTATTTATTGATATTTATAACTGTATACACATATATACAACAAGTAACTTTGCTGTAGGTGACATAGTAACATGATAAAAACATGTGGAGAATCTACCCACTGATAGAACTCCAATAACATTTCTAGAG
>NW_027113936.1:140163-141219 GCF_000696795.3 Halyomorpha halys
TTTATAGCTTTCATTGAATAGTTCTTCTTTTTAAATTGTATATTTTTTTTATCAACACTATTTAAAATATTAAGTATTTTCCAATCGACCGTCCTTGTATTGGAAATTCTAAGAAGCATCTATTCTCTGATGGCTGTGAAAAAGAAAAAGTAATTGGTTTTTCTCATCCCTAATGGGTGGAGGTTAGTGGAAAAGTTTCTTACCTTCAACTTCTGCCCCCGAATCCCCCTTCGCTACGGGTTTATTCCAAAATATTCATTTCATTAACGTGTTTCGAATCGGACCTAATAATTTAAGTTTAATTTCCAAACAATTTTTTATTATTCACTAAAGTTTAAATAATGTGGATTTGGTTGCGTCGTCTATCCGTTAGTGTTCAAATTACATATAAAAACAATGAACATAAAATCAAATATATATTTGTAACACTTTTAATTATTCGGGTGTTGTGGTTGCCAATAACCTGTTAGCTGAAACTATTCAATTTTGATTTTTTTTTTCTAGAGAAATAAATATTTATACAATACAGTAAAAATATACAATATAACTGAAAAGAAAACTAAAAACTGAAATATAGATAATTCTAAAAAAAGACAACAATAATTTTGAATGAGGGAACCACAGTAAGTAGGTAGTCTAGTATTAAACCTACATTTCATGTTGTTGTTTTATTTTACATATTAGAAATTGGACAGATTCTTTTTTCCTACGCAAAACATTATCAGGAGGTGTAGATGCAGAGGATTGTTTGTTTTAAGAATCTACGTGGTGCTATAGTGAATTTCTAAGATATATCCAGATACTCCTAACCATTCTACTCGGACGAGGACTCATGACAAAACCTTAGAGTTGTGTTGGGACTGACTACAGCGATCAGTGCGGTTAATGTCGCCCGTCAATTCCCGGCCCTGACACTGGGAGACACCCACAACAGCCTTGGTATAAGTTTCCATTTACATTTACATGAGAGAAGAATCTTGCTCTTCTCCTCCGATATTCATGTAATATTCATGACTTATACCGAGGCGGCCCACCCATCAACCGCTCGTCCTCCCA
>NW_027113936.1:143014-143612 GCF_000696795.3 Halyomorpha halys
GTTGAAGGGAAGCGTGGCGGTCTGCCTATCATCTGCGTGAAGGGAGTGAGATGCCTTATTGACACCGGGAGCTCAAACACCATCGTGTGCAGAGGAACGTTGGACAAACTGAGAGGAGGAGAGGAGACACCCCAGGTGAAGGTATGTAATTGTAGGTTAGTCACCCTGGGTGGGCCCATCACGGTACATGTGGTCGAGGAGATGCCGCGGGAATATAAGGCAATTATCGGGTGTGATCTGTTGGGTAAGGCGGGCGCGAAAATTAAAAATACAGCAGGACGATGGTCTATCAAAATTGGGGGGTACACATTTCCGTGTCAGGGATTGGGGAAGGATAGTAACGTACGGGTGGGGGCGATTAATAGGGAAGGGAACTGGAGGCAGGGTATCATGCAAGAGTTTGAAGATATTTTCTTTAAAGAAGGGGAGGTATTATCAGCGGTGAGACGGTACATGAAATAGAGCTGAAGCGGGAAAAGGTAACCTACGTGAAGGAACGTAGATATCCGCAGGCACTACGCGAGCATATCCGGGAAGAAATCGAGAACTTGAGGGAACAGGGAATTATTGTGAATAGCACTTCGCCCTATAATAGCCC
>NW_027113936.1:143662-150328 GCF_000696795.3 Halyomorpha halys
TCCTGATGGATGACTTGATTTGTGACAAAGGGTTACATTTTAAAACAGGAATGTAATGAATGAGTGTTGGACCTTGAAATTTGTGTTAATCTATGTGGTTTAATGGTATTGGGGCATTACCATCCACTAGTAGGAGTTAATGAACTTATAAACTAGGTCTAAATCTACGAGTATTTACAATATAGCAGATTAATACTGCTCAAGTTAATACTGCTATCATGCGACCGCTCTGTTGGGGCGTTAGGTTGATACTTCAACGTATCCATTACGTATCCATCAACGTATTATGAAGTTCGGGAATGTTGGGACATCCAGTAATTTGTGAAATGTCGGTGGTTCTTCCTTTTTCCATGTTGTAGTCCGTACGATCTTCCGCAGTATGAAATTTTGTAGATAGCGCTGTGTACCACCGTTGGGGTGGGTGAACAAGGGGACCCCGTATAGGAACGCTGTACGGAGTATATTTGAAGTGTTAACACAGGAAAATGGCCGCTGATGGTGTAGACGGTAGGATTTCCTTCTGATTATTTTTTGATGTAGATTGGTACAAAACTTTAGATGACGATCCAGTTTTATTCTCAAACAGACTATGACATTGGATGGAAACATTATTGAGTTTGCCACATGGAGCGTTATCAGAAGTTTTGCTCTATTTTTCACTCGGTGTGCAAACATTACGCAGTCCGTCTTCGCTGGGTTTATTTGTTAATATAATTATGAATAAAACAACACTATTGATAAGAAACTGCTGCCAAATAAATGAGCATCTGCTTAAAAATAAACATTGTTATTAAATTGCTTAAGCAGTGAAGCATTTTAACAATATGAGATGCTTAGTAAATTCTTCGAGTATAAACTGTCATTTTATTGATGAGTAGTTCTTATTTAATACAAAATGAAATTATGAAAACAGCTCTATATTTGAAGAGTCTGCTATAAAAGCTGGGGCTCTGAAATATAAGCATCAGAGCTTACGTGGTCATAAAGAGACTTAATGTGACCGCGTTAACCTCCAGTGTCTAACCACTACCACCATCTATTCTACGTTTCTTGGTCTGCTATAAAGAAAATGTTTATTTTTTTTTTATAGAGAAACGTATGAACTATTTTGCAAAAGGATTAATAAATATCAGAAATAGCTCAGAGGGAGAGTTGCAAGAAGGAGAAAGATGTAGACTATCAAAAGAAATCTCTGAAACCAACTGAAATCACTCACAAAGATTTTTTTTTTAATGAACACACACAAATTATAGTTTAATTGGACAATGAAATAAAACTGAAATTCATTTTTACTTTTCAATTAAAATGAAAATAGAATAGAATATATTTTATTTGTGAAACACAACGTCTTGTAGCAATCATTACATAAAATACAGTTAAAAAATAAAACCTGAGTCTAATGCTCTATTACAAAAACTATAAGCAAAAGATAAAACAAGTCCTTCATTAGAAAACAATATATAAAAAATAAAACAAACTAGATAATACAAAACTATTGACATGCTATTCATTACTCCATTATATTACACTTAAAATAATGAGAACTATTTTAAATAAACGAAAGCGTAATATAAGTACAGATATTAATTGGCTTTGAAAACTATTTACATCCTACTATTCATGTGCTACTTACAAAATCAAACTTGTTAAATACTGTTACAATGTAAATATAGAGTCTGTTCAATTTTGCTTCACTATCAATGTTGAATATATTTTCGATGTTTTGTAGGTCGCAAGATAACGTATATGAGAGGTTTTAAGAACTATTGTTTATTTTCTTTAAAGGTTGGGTAATGTAGGAGGATGTGGTACAAACTATTGAAATAACTTTTGGAGAATGGACAGAGTTCGTTTGCCTTTAAAATGAAGTTTTTGCTTCCATGGTGTAGTTTGATGTACTCCGGGATTCCTATTCTTAGTTGACTGATGCCCCTTAATTTACCCTATGTGTTAGATATGCTTCAGGTTTGAGTAGGTTGAAACTGCAGAGTGATATGGGGTTCATGTTTCAGTTCAATGCTCTATTGATGTCAGTTGAGAAGTTGTAGTTCAAGATATTTTCAAGAATATTGCCTTTAAGTTTCAATATTTCGTTTTCGCATGAAAGTTCAATTCTACATCCACATTGGTGGACTATCATATTAACTGAATTAAAATGAAAAAAAACAAAACAATTCTAGTCTGGTAAAGAAGTCCCCAAACAATGATTATTTGTCTGGAAAATATTTCAAAAATTGTGGCATTTAAATTTAAATTATAATTTATCGCGGTAATTAATATAATGGATACAGATTGTTCACATTAACACGGAGGTTGTGCCATAAATGACGAGGGATTTGCTGAAGGAGGCAGTTCTGTGAGAGAGCATATATAAATCAATCAGTTGGGAACTAGTATTTAGAGAATACTTATTATTTTTTTTTATGGGATAACAACTCTACATACAGAATTTCATCTAAAGAGTTTCGCTGGAGGTACTCTTATGTAGAAAAAAAAATAAACACAACCACAAACAAAGGGGTTTGGATGGTGAAGCGGAGTAAGTACTTCGATAACACCCAAAGCAGTATGGGAAGTATGAGAAAGTTTTTTGCAGAGCTAAATTTTGGTAAAGTTCAGATTTAGAGTTGCTGTACGTGAATCTGACAGATAATTATTACCGGGAACTTTTTTTTTTTTGAAATATTATATAATAATAATTATCGGCGTGGATATAACTCTAAATTGAACTTTATGTCTATGACCACTTCTAATTTATGAATTTTTTTGTTTATGAAGGATTTACAACTACTAATTTGATTGATGAAGACCTCAAATACTAATCAATGTATCACCATTTTACATAAAATAACTCATATCAACCTATTCCTCATTATTTATTAATGTTTACAACTGTAATAAAAATATATACAATAAGTAAAATTGATGTTAGTCATACAAAGGCGTGATACTGACATGTGGAGAATATACCCATTCATAGAACTTAAATAACATTTATGGAGGGAGAAGATATCGAGGCAATCTTCTTTTCAGACGCCTACGAGGATTATCAGGTAATAAAGGAGAATTCAGGTTAGAAACAAGTGGGTTTGAGTAGTTAAGAAGTTTTGCCTTGGAAGGATTGGTATCTGGTTCTCTGGCCAAAACATATAGAACATTGAAGTCTGCATAAATGATTTTTTTTTTTTCGAAAAAGAAAAGACCACTAGGGATTTTACGTAGAACTCTGGAATGTAAGGATTGGATATGAGAGGAATTCGATGGTTCAGTAGATCCCCAAAGCTTAACGCCAGATAGGTCTAATAGTAGTCAAGTAACGTCATTAGTTACTTCCTCATTATTAAATCATTTGTTTCATAAACCACTTAAGTCACCATTTTGCCCTTCTAACCTCATATAGCATCACCTATATCCGTACACCTGCACTAATACGTGTAAAAGTGCCTTATTATTTTGTGTTAAACTTTTAAAACGTATATTGAAGGCATTGGTATTGTTTATTGGCTTTTATTTATTTGCTTTTGAACTATTCAAATAAAACTACATGTTAGATTAGTTGCTAAAAAATCTATGAATAGCCAATAAACGTTCTAACGAAAGGAAATAGACTGTGAAGGAAACAAAACTATTTTCCAATAAAAATATAATATATAGTAACAAAAATAAAATATTTTAATGAATGTCTGTTAATCTTAGTTATTATTTGTTACTTTTATTAATTTAGTTAATACATAATTATTTTTTTGTATTTATTATTATTATTCTGTATTTATTTTTAATTTTTAATTAAGATGTATATGTGGTTTGGTTGTGTACTTAAATCGCTTATGACTATTGCATTTGAGTGTAGCAGAATGTATCATTCTAATAACAGTTCAAATAAATAAAATAAAATAAGATGCCTGTAAAACAAAAACAATTATCTCTTCCAGTATTATTGTAGAACGTTTATGGAATTTTCTGTTATATCTTTTAAAAGGCGTTGTTATAACTGGATTATTTTTCCATTTATAATTTATTACACCAAACTTTATCTGAGAAGGGAGAGTCAGACTGTACCAAGGACACCAATGTGTATTTAAAGTACATAAGGTTTAGTGATTTTTTTTTTTCAATAGAGAAAACAAGTCGTATTTATTTGTTATTTATAGATATTTAAGGTTTAAGTTGAGACGGGAAATTTATTTATTTATATTAAAATTTTATTTTCTGTTTCTCAACTATCATACATTATTGTAGATAAATTGTCATGAACTTACTTAATATACTTAAGCTCTTTAATTTTTGAAAAAAAAAAAAATAGAAGTATTTTTCGTATAGAAGCCATGTCGTTCTGCTTAAGTAGTAGAACATCATACACTTTTTTTTTCTTCTTTTTCGTTTGACATATTCTATAGATTGCACCGTAGACAATGGTTACTATCCTACTAGCTTTAGAACAGTAGAGAATAAGACCTTTCTTTATGGTAATATCTTTGGAACACGTCAATTTACAAAAAAAACTTTTTTTTTGTCTAATATGCCACAATTCAAGTATGAAGTCACATTAGTTGTATATTTGAAGATTTTATCTACTTTATAGCATATGCTATATAATTAAGATATATGTTGTTTAACGAAATTTTAAATATTTAAATGATCCAAGACCATCTTTCGGCCGACAGCAAGGTATATTACAGTGCCTAGGGAACCGAGGTGATGAACAGAGTGAGATGAAGGGCCATCATTATATATTGTAATGACCAGAAACATTTCAACGACGATATTTGTCAGCCCTGTTCTTCTATCTAAGGAAATGTGTATGTTAATATATTAATACTCCTAAATATCAACTGTTTATAACATTTGGACAACTATGGCTGAAGATCGGACTTTACTATAACACATCCTAAGAAGTATAATAAAGAAATTCACGATTTTATTCTGAAATCGTTCGAGGAGGATTGAATAACAGAAATTTTTCAAAAAAAAGAAAATAATAATAATTTGCTTATTTTATTTTTTATTTATCTATCTGTAAATACCTTATTTTAATTTTTTTTTTACTATTTTTCCTACTTACCTAACCTTATTTCTTAAAAAATATGTTTATTTATACATTATATGAAGTATGCTATCAACTAAATGCCAGGTAAACAGTCACTTTGAGTTGGCTGATTGGATTTTAGTGGACTGTAGTTAAAAAATAACACATGATTAAATGAAAATAAAATTCTATTATATTAGTTAAAAGTGGTGTAGGGAGAGGCAGAAAAAAACATTTATCGTTAAAAAGGGTTATTAATTTTGCAATAATTAATAAATGGAAAAATTGCAAATATAATGAGGTGGTTGATGATGAAGCGAAGGTCAACTATATTGAACTGGGTGGACTTACTCCAGACTTCCTTTCTTCTCTCCACATTCCTATACCTTTCTCTCCTCTGGTGCAAGGAACCACTACAGTAAAACTACTCACACATAGTAGATTTTTAGAGTGAACAACAAAGAAGAATTGACTTCTACTGGCAGAAGACAAGATAGCTCTCTCTCTCATAGGTTGATTTTTCTAAGAACAGAGAGCACTGGAGGAGGTGAGTTTTGGCTCTTGGCCACATAGAGCGCTACTAATGCCTACATATGGCAGTCCCTCCAATTCAAGCTTTCGGTTAACTTAGGTTACCGGAAACAAATATCATTAATTTTATTTAATTTAAATAATTTACCTATCTCTTGCTGTTTTGGTTTGGTGGTTACTGTATTGGTTACTCGGAACATACATTAATATATTTAGTTAAAATATTGTTTTGAATCCGAAATGATTTATTGTATTATTATTCCATTATTGTAAATAAAGCTCTTTATGTGTTACAAATTTGTTTTCCAGAGTAGATCACAGAAAAATCGTAAGGTGGAAAAAGTCAGAATTTAAACAGCATGTAAAATAACTGACATATTTTGGTCATTTTCTAACTCATAATGTCCTCACTAAACATGAAGAAATAAATGTAAAGATGACGGTAAGCTGTTAGGAAAAGTGAAGCCAAAACCGCAGGCCTTCAGATGAACTGCATTGGCATGACAAAGGAGTACGAGCTAATCACCAGATCAGTTGCAGTTTAGATTACAATGTAGAACATTCCTATTAGCATCAACGGAAATTTGAGCTCCCCCCCCGGAACTCCCATGACCCGTAGGTCCGACATTGACCCATGCAAGCTTTTTAACTGACCCACTCATTGGTTTGTATAAATTAATTTTTTATAAAAAATTATCTGAAAATAAACAGCAACAGATTTCTCACTAAATAGTTTATGTTTATACTTTATTATATATTTATACATATATGAATAAATTAATACATAATATTTTATATTATTTTCTTTACCCCTTGTTCATTCAAACACTGAGTGACCAACGAGCTAGTACTAAAAAAAAATTGTGAACAAAATTTGACCCACGTCCCAAAAAGGTTCGTCTTTGCTGTCCTAGGGAGTAGTTAATTCCCCTTTTTTTGGATTCACTTTCCCTTTGAATGAGATAAGGTTATGGCACCCTTCTGATAAATATATGTCATATCAACAGTTCTATACACCAGTGGAACCAACAAGTAGTATGCCTTTCATGGCTTGGAAAATGTATAAAGGAAATAAACTATTTCTTTATGGAGTCACCATATAGAGAACA
>NW_027113936.1:150378-176414 GCF_000696795.3 Halyomorpha halys
ATATATATTCTGCCTAAACTAGGAGATAGTATGATCACAATGTAGAACATGCTGGAATAGGTAGGCAATTGGCATGACTATGCAAATAACAACAAAGTTGCAAAATCTGCCTAAATAAAATTGTACCTTTGATTGATCCTCATCACACACCAAAGATAAATATAATACACACAGACATATATATAGGTGGTTAAAGGAGAAATAACTTACATGATGAAATAGCTGGACACAAAAAATCATCAGGTATTGATAAAATCAGTGTAGTTATTATTTAAAAGGTTTTCGGAGGTATTCCTAGGATATTATCAGATATACATAAACTATTTTTAAATAGTTTCCGGAAAAATGGAAAGAAGGTAAACTGGTTCTTATCCCTACAGCCGATCAAAGATCATTCAGACCAATCGGCATCTTATCAGTTATTGGAAAAATATTTTTAAAAAATATAAAAAATCGACTTATGTATTTCTTAACATCAAAAGAAATTATTGACAGGCGACAATTTGCTTTTAATCTTCAAACAGGTACTGATGATGCATTACACGCAATGACCGACCAAATTACATCTCCTATGCATCAAAAAAGTAACTTGTTAGTGGTTAGTTTGGATATTAGAGCAGCATTCGACAGCGCATGGTGGCCGGTTATATTTACTAATCTAACAAAAATACGACTATCCACGAAATTTATATCTCTTAATCAAAAATTATTTAGACAATTGATCTCTAACTCTTCAAACTGACTTTTATACTATCACCAAAAAACTAACGATAGGTTCTCCTCAAGGATCCTGCTTGTCCTCGGTACTTAAGAATGTACTGGTAGATGCTGTTTTTGAAACTAACTTACCAAAAGATACAATTCCAGCTTATGCCGACGACATTTTGGATTTTGTTAAACGTAGAAACATCGAAGAATTAGAATCTGTTTCAAATACTATACAAATACGACTTGAGCGATGAGTTAGGATTAATAAACTTCAATTTAATATATAAAAGACAGAATATATTATTTTTTTACGGAAAAAGACAATCCTCTCATTAAAAATTAAGCTAAATTCTTCTGAACCCATACAACAAGACGTAATTCGAAACCTGGGGATTGGAGATGTAATAGAATGTCAGTACAAGCTAATTAAAAATTAGCTATTTTAAAAGCTTTAGAAAACCTCCTTGAAAATACTTCTAAGATGCATTCGCTAATAGTCTTACACACAGATAACATGAATGTTTTACACTTACTCAATAATACAAAAATTCACGACCCATTGAATGAGGAAATAATACTGCAAATTATTCAACTACAGTATTTTAAAAAATCAGTAGAAGTAAAATGGGTGAAAGGACACTCTCGCGTAGAGGGTAACGGAAGAGCTGACTCGTTGGCCAAAGAGGAATGCAAGACCAATGCAACGGAACCATGCAGCCCTCTTACAGCAAGGCTCCCAACTCCCATATCAGAAATCTCATCACCAATGAGCTCGTTGCTAGCTGGAACAGAATGTGGAATGCTCCGAATGAATCACCTTGCCTTCACAAATTCATTCCACGAATAACATTACATAATCACAAACAAATACACATTGACACAATTCCTTAAAGAACGTGGTAACACAAAATATTACTTGAAATGTTTTTAATATTATGACGATTGAAAAGTGTGACGAAGATGGACAAGTGCACAATTTGAGAAATATACTTTATGAATGTAAACTATATGACCGATAGAGAGTTCAGCTAATACAAGATGTAATACTGAAACAAGGTAATTGGCCTGAACAAAAACACATACCTTTTACTCAAAATAAAAGAAATTGACTTTGACCAGCTGACTAATCATAGAAGGCCAATCTAATACCTCTTATTGTGTTTGTTGATATTTTTCCTTATTTTTTATTATTAATTAATTATGATTTTTTTTAAATGTTATAAACAATGTAACAAATTATCTATACTCAAATCTTTTGTATTGTAAACATATAATATATGTAGTATGCCTTTCATGGCTTAGAAAATGTATAAAGGAAATAAACTATTTCTTTATGGAGTCACCATATAGAGAACAAAAAAAAAAAAAAAAGGATGATATATATGAAAAAAAGGTGATATATATAGAAATAGTTTATTTCCTTTATACATTTTCCAAGCCATGAAAGGCATACTACATATATTATATGTTTACAATACAAAAGATTTGAGTATAGATAATTTGTTACATTAATTTAATAGTTAATTTAATAGTTAATATTAATTTCTTGTATTGATGTTTATTGCAGATGTAATCAAGCCTTCTTGTTTCTCTTAATGTTTCGTTAATTTTTGTGTTCTAGTATAGTTTTCTTAACTTATTAGTCTACCAACGTAACTAATTCAGTTCGTTGTTCCATCAACAGTAGGATGATTTCCTGATTTTTATTGCTGCACGATCTTTTATGAGTTGTTTTACACGTTTTTATAATAAATTTAGAGAAATTGAGTTTATTAAAAAAAAACATTATTACATGATGGACCCCTAACCACTTTGTATTATAGATAAATTTAAATTATACTATTCATATATAAATTATAAGTTACAAATAATCGATTTTGGTAGTTATATTATGTTTTGTAAGTATCAACGCAACGTATAGTTGGACAGCAAGCCTTCTGCGATATATTGTTTCTGCTCTCTCTTTTTCCCCAAGACTCATTTCTAACTACAAGAACTAAATAATTTTATCTTTATAACCAAGTGGGTGAAGAGCGTATGCATGGTAATTAGAGATGTAACTTGAATAACTAATTCTACCTGTGGATGCATATAATAGGCTCAATTGTCACATTACAATGAGGGGCGGGCAGCGCATATATATACTCCGAGTTATCGCCAACATTAAGCTTATCAATTCTAACCAGCTGATAACTGCCTGGGGCGATATATTCAAACAGAGTTATTGGCCCCAATGTTTGCTGGCTGATCCATGACAGTATTAAATGATTTCATTTGAAAATTATATTCGTGTATTGAAAAAGGTAAATGAAATAATAATAAGATAAAAATGGTTTTGCTTTCTCAACGACGAAGATAAGAAAGATAGGTATGTATGTAAA
Source organism: Halyomorpha halys (assembly GCF_000696795.3). NCBI lineage: Eukaryota > Metazoa > Arthropoda > Insecta > Hemiptera > Pentatomidae > Halyomorpha > Halyomorpha halys. The sequence continues at coordinate 153,468 of NW_027113936.1, forward strand.
CATTAAAAAAAAAAATACGTCCCCATAATAGAAATGTTTACGTTTAGGGTTACAAGAAACGAATTTTGTTACCTGTGTCGTTGTCAAATTAATGGTAGACCTTGTTCGATAGCACCGTAAATCTGATTTTGATAAAGCTAGTGATGTGTAGTTGGCTCTTTTGATTTTGTTATACTCCATGCACTCTATAACTCATGCATGCCCAAATAACACGCAAATCAATAACTGTACTCAAAAAGTCCTAAGATTCCGTAGTTCCATTCCTCAGAACCCCCGTCAGCTCCTAGTATCCTCTCTCGTCTTCCCCCACTTCGACTACGGTTCCTTGGTCTATGGAGGGCTATCTGCAGGACTAGAGTTGAGACTGAAGAGACTCATGAATTGTTTTGTAAGGTTTATCTTTGAGTTCCCAAGGCGCTCTCAAGTCTCCCGTTGGTATATTGAGTTAAGGTGGCTCTCGAAGGCAATACCTCCTTGGTGTTTTCCTATTCCAAATTCTTAAAATCAAAAAACTTGATCTTCTTACTCTTCGTTCATCCATTCATTCATTAAACACCAGATCCCAACCGGTTGATTTATATATGCCCTGCTTTAGAACCCCTTCTTTAGCAAATCCTTCGTCATACGTGCAACCTCCTTCTGGAATTCTCTTTCCATCTCCATTCGCCAGTCATCATCCATTCTTTCCTTTAAACAACCCCTAGTCCTCTACATATTGTATAACCAAACCTCCGCATCATTGTAATCAAATAAATAGGCATATATTGATTAACATTATAAACAGTAGCTAAGCCAATATCCCAATGTGATTTCATTTTACTTACTGAAAACTTGTAAATGCTTGCCAGACAAGAATCCTAATGTATGAACCATGTAGTTATTGTTAGGGGACATATGTCCCAGAATATATATTTTTTTCCATTTATTCATTCATTCATTCATTCACTACATACACTTAAGTACGCGTAAACGTATTTTCATCAGCCCATCTATATTTCGAAAACGGTTCGTCTCAGATTTGAAAAAAATGTGTACAGCCACTACAAACTTAAAAGAACCCAGATTAGCCCTATTCCTTACAGAACACGGATCGAAAAACCAATAATCTAAAGAGATTTAATTTACAAATCGCAGATTCATATAAATGAGACGGACTAATTTCAAAAACTTTTCAAAAAATTTTGTACAACTACAATTAATACTTATAAAATTGATATAATTTATTTAAATCTTCTCTACTAAATGTATAATGCAGGGAAATGTGTAATATGAAATACTTTTTAAAACTTAAAATATTTCAATAAATAACAAAATAACGCATATAATTATATTGAATAAGCATAAATAATTTACAATATCAAAAACATTAATAATGATTATGAAAAAAAAAAAACAACGCACATTACAAATTGGAAATAGAAAGTACGTAAATGTACGGATAAAATGGTTAAAAACATAGAGTAAGACATTTAAAAATATGAAAATAATAGAAACTTATAGTTATTAATAAAAGTGAATTAGCAGCGATTGTTTTAAAATATTAATTGATAGCACACACAAAATAAATAAAACTTTAAATGAATTAGTCAATGACATTTTCTTTGGTACAGTTAACAATGTTGCCAAAAGTATGAAACCAAGTTAACCCTAACTTTAGAGTAAAATTGTATTAATATTTTAGACTTACTTTATGTTTGAGTACATTTTATGTAATAAAATCTAGAAATGGCGGTGTAAGTATAAAATGACCGAAATGGGTCAAGTGTTTTACTTGCTATAGACCATTTAGAAATTTTGAATTTACTTCATTGTCAACTCTCCATAGATAGTTTACTTTAATCTGTTATGAAATATTAAAACATATCTTTTGATGTAAGTACCAAGACGATTTCAAAATTTTCTAAAGTTTTTCTTACCTCTTTAGGATTAATTGTTAATTTTTTACTTATGGAAAAAAATCACTACGACTTAAGGAAATTAAACTAAGCGTTTCTAGCCTAACTCTACAATGTTTGGTCTAGGCAGTTACGTTGTTTCTCATTTTCGCTGACGATAAGAGGAATATGCATAGGCTAAGAATTTTGTTTAATTCTAAGAACAACATTTGCAAAAGACTATTAATTCTATAGTGGAAAAACATTGTTTTATTTATTAATTATCTAAATAATAACATCGATAAAATAGCAAATATGTCCACAGCATAATACTATAAAAATAAATAATTATTATAATGTTTTTTTTTATAGCTGCTCAAAGAAATAAAGGTATACTACATGTTTTGGATGTGTTCATAAACCAATACTAATATTTCATAATATGGAATATAAATAAGATAAGTACTAGTAAATTAAATAAATATAAAATATAGCAAAAGGAAGATTAGACAAAAAAAATTGGAATTAACGAATTAAATAAATAATATGAATTAACAGCTCGCTAACAACACTATCTGAATTGATGTAAGATGTCTGAATTTAGAAATTAATTAAATTTAATTATTAATTAATTAAATTAATTATCTTGTTTTAATAAAATATTTAATATTATATATTAAGAGTAACGGCGAAACAACCCCTATTTCACAAATTGTATAACTGTAGTTTGGATGCATTCTGTATAGGGTTTGTCGGTTTTAAAAACCGTTTTTTTTGGAGAAAATTATGAAATTCGAAAACCGGTTTTTTAGTAGAAAATATCGGTTTTCAATGTATGAATAACACTTCGGTTGCAAGTGAGAGGGTATTTTCTATTTCGGGGAATTTTGTGTAACTAAAATTGATTTTAATAAGTGTGTATGCATAAACTTTATTTACTCTGGTCTTTCGGCTTTCATTATAATTTACATTATATAATACACAGTTATATATTTTCTAATTGTTTTTAATAAGTATCCATCTGTATCTAATAACATTGTTTTAAAAAAAATAATATGGCTATTATAAAAATATGAATTTATTTATTCGAACCCTTTGCTGAATAACTCGTTTCACTATTATAAAAATATTCATATCCTTATATCTGAAAATTATGCATAAACAATAATCCTGGTCAACTATTATTTCTTTGTTCTACTAAATTGCATAAAAAAATTTTACTAGCAATAAAATTGAACAGTAAAATTTCAGTCAAAAACTGCTTTTAATCACTCTAAATTTTCTGTTAAAATTTTTTGTTTGAATTACAGAATATTCGAGCAAAAAAATTGTTTATAAAAATTCGAAACCGGTTAAAACCGGTTTTCTAAAATGTCGGTTTTTGTATAAATCCTAATTCTGTAGTTCATATAGTATTATTTTTTTCAATAAAGTTTGAGCAGAAAAATAAATACTATGAAATCTTTATCCCAACATTTTAATTTGTTAAAATAAACTCAATTTTTTACGACCTATTTTTATTTTTCCACCTTATATCTAAAATAAAAATCACACGGTGATCGTATGTAAAATAAAATATTACTCAGGGGATACTGAAAACGTTTTTGTAAAACAAAGAGAGATAGGAATGACAATATACCAATAATGTATAACAGTAACTACAGCTGTGCTTAGTATAATTATTTAGTGCAACAGTAAAATAATATGGTATATAAAAAGAAAATAGATAATCTTACAATAATACGAGATAAGAAATTAATGATAACATTTTTCTTATTAATAATTAATAATAATAATATTGATAGTTATTTAATTTAATTTTACAAATAATATTATCCTCCGAAGTTATAATATGCACCCATTGCTAACAATAATTTTCCTATAAGACATTTACTCCATAGACTGCTACACGTTCCTCAGCTGTTCCAGACAAGTAAAGCATCAATCTTGTTCCTTCTTGTCCAAACCACTTTCAATTATCCTTCCGGATATTGCTTCAGGTTGAACTGGAGGAGTTGGTACTCAGATTCTATTTAAACCATTATATATTGCAATTATTGCTCAACTGGAATGGTTTTATCGCAAATTGATAAAAAAGTGATATCATTTCAGTGATTTGTATTATTATTACCAATAATGAAGCATGGTTTTGAGATAGACAAATCGAATTTTTAAAAGTTTTTATAGATAAAAAATTCATTTTATTTGTCATAATATTCACATCATATTTAAAGATGAACAGTTGTCTTTTTTCTACTATAATCGCCATTTCTATCATATAAATTTCTAAACCTCTTTCTCAAGTTTCAATTATATTTCTTAGTAAAGAATTGAGGCCATGGACGAAACTTGCATCCACTTTTTGTTAAATGTCGTCGAAACAAAAAAATTGTGGTGTCAGAAATAGAGAGCATGGGAATAACAAATATTCAATGTTGTTCAGCCACTGGTGTTATAGAAGAAAGATCCGTCTTAATACTCAAGAAATTACTTTTAACAACATTAAAAATGAATGTTAAAGTTTGAATTACATTTTATTTCAAAAATAGTTGGAGCACAATTAAATTATTTATTATACTCTAAATAATTCATAACAATTGAGTTTTAACTGGAATACCTCCTAAACAACGCTTTAACGGACTGTTTCGGGTAAATCTAAATTGTCTGGAATGAGGGGCTCCAATAATATGGGTACTACTAGCACCCCTGTGGCCAACATCACTGCATAAACTTACCTCCTCTGGTTTCCTCTGGGGGAAAAAAAAGACACTAGAGGCAAACATCTTTATTCCTTTTCACTATTAAAAAATGAGTGAGTAGACGTTTCTGAAGTGCCCCTCGGCAAATATGCAAATAAGGGATGCGGAAAATAAAAAAAGAAGCATGGAGTAATTCAACTTATTTCAATATAATTTACATCATCATTATTAAAAACCATAGACTCCTAATCGAAATTCATTAACACAATTTAACCATAAATGGTTTCTTTCGAACACTCCTATAATCATTACCCAATAGATTTCCCTGTCAATTATGTTTTGCTTCAGTGCAATTAATTTATATATACAGTATACTAAGAATACCTAACGAGCTTGAAGAAATTATGTAACGTCTAGTTTTAAGTTGAAGGCGCACTTCATACACAGACATAACTTCACATGAATTTTTTTTTTCTTGTTTTGGGATCCTTAACTCATACTTTCAATTATTACAATTAACTCTGAAACACCATTTATACATATTCTTCAATTTAGAATATATACCCTATTAATATTATTTTTTCATTTTTTACAAAAGAAAATACTTTAATTATTTTCATTTGCCTTTGTCATTAATTACAGAAGAGTCGTTAAAGTTCAACAACAACTTATCTTGAATATAAATAAATTAATCATGCGGTTTTATGTACATAATTTGTATGTATAATTAAAAATATTACAATAATAGGCGACCGATATACTAATTAAAATGAATCTATTTTATCTACAACTTTACAGGAGAATGGAAAATAGAACCTATAAGTTTCCATCGACTGAAGAAGCAATCTCATTGTAAAATGAAGTGGTCTTGTCTTTCTTTGAAGATTAATTAGTTTTAAGACAAGAATTAAATTTTAACTTAGCCGAGCATTAAGAGCACCAAGTAACTCTCTCTCTCCCTTCTTTTATCTTGTTCTCCCTCGTTTACCCAGTCTCTCTCTCTACCACTTCGGGATTGTTATTCCAATGTAATATGACTTCTATTTCCATCTTTTGATTCTATTTACAAATTTCCAAGTTATTCCTTTGTTTAGTTCTTTGATTCTTTGACGTTTAGCATTTGAAAACGATATTATAGTTTAACAAGACCGATAGTACAGCTGTCTTGCAAAATTTCGAATTCGACGAAAATACACGCTTTGAGGTCCCCAGAATTCAAATAACTAGACTCCGCAAAATAGTATGTGTCGATACAAGATTGCTCCAAAATAAAAAATCTTATGAAACTAAAATTAAATAGTCAAAGCGAGCATACCGTTAGGTTGTGTAACCATTTTTTGATAAAATCAACTCACTAAAAATCATATCATCTATTTCACACATTTTTTCGTTTTTATCAAAAACAGCTAGCTATAAACAATTTTTATCAAACTACGTGCGGTTGGTGTCAAATAACCTCTAACTTAACTGCCTCTTTACTTTCATTATTATTCATTAAAATTTATTTTATTTTTTATATACTTCATTATATTACGGTGGTTTGTGGTAACAACAAAAACTTTTCAAAATCTTAATAATATGAAAAATGAGTTCGAGGACTGCAGGTTTTCTGAGGCGAAGATAGACGCATCGATAGCTTATTTGGCAGTGGTGCTAAGTAAATTCTCATTAACTTTACAAAAAATAAAATTAAACGTTATCTAAAAATGAACATTGATTGTTATTGTTTCTTGTCAAAATATTCTACTATCTTAATTTTTTTTCTGTCATTTACAATTATATATTTAAGGTGGTTATATGCCTGGGAAGGTAGAAAATTTTTTTTCTCGATAAAATAGATTGACTAAAAGTGCTTCCATAGAATCGATTTTTCATGGGTTTTTATTTTTTTTGCTTTTCTTGAACATTTTCAACAATTTTACTTAGTTTCGGTAAATCAATGTATAATCAAATAATCTAAATTAGGTAAGTATTATTCACATTGAAATTGTTTAACAGGGCTTAAATGGAAAATTAAAAAAAAAAAAAAAAAATCTTCTAAAGTATTGTATGAAGATGAATTCCGCCATGTTTTGGCTGTTGGCCATATGGGGCGCTACTAATGCCTACATATGACAGCCCCTCCAATTCAAGCTTTCAGTTAACTTAGGTTAACTGAAACAAGTATCATTAATTTTATTTTATTTAAATAAAATAATTTACCTATCTTTTACTCTTTTCAGTATTAAAAATTTAATAATATCAAATTCGAAATATATTGATAATCAACAGAGAAAGGAAGATGATGGAGAAATATAGAGAGCAGTTTAGAAACTGTTAAATTGAAGACAACCAAGCGTAACCGATCTTTATAAAACGTAGACGACTTTGTTAAGCAATGTTAAACTGTGGCATGAAAAGGGTTGAAATTTGTTATTCGCATTTTCAGTTAAACTAAAATATGATTTTTTGTGGCAACTGAAAAAATGACAATTTATTGTAGGAAATTTTTGCCTATCATGGAGGTTCGTGAAGTTTGTCAGAGTTTTATATTTTTAAATGGCTAATTCTATTTGTTGTACAGAACTTTTTTAAACGCTGATTATTTTATAAAAATTTATTATATTTACTTTATTGTGACATGTTTTTTTTAAATTGAAATATTTTGTATGAAATTTTATAAAAACTTCTAAACCTGGACACAAAAGCAAAAAAAAAAAATAATTAAAGCATTAATTCTTCAGGAAAGGACAATAAAAAGAACTTTTACACAGCTATGGAAGGAAATCAGTTTAGGTATTAGCAAAGGCGAAATAACAAACGCTTTCGTGGGGGTGCTGTGTGACAAGCATAGCGTGAGTCGCCTAAAAGGTGTCTCATTAGCCTCGCTACTGTCGGAGAGAAAAATGCTCTGACATCTTTCAATTCCAACATGCCCCACCCTGTAATATGGTTATTTAACAGGTAAAATATTGCTCAAAAGAGAAAAAAATTATAAATGAATAAATGTATGAACTAAAAACAATTTTAACAATGTAAGGATATAATCGGAATAGTAATAATACGAGCCTTAAGCCTCTAAAATAGAAGTGAATAAATAATTTGACGCTTCTACCACTCAAACATCAACGCAGAGGGAACACATCTCACATCAACAGACTACAAATAACAAATAGAGACTGTACTTTACACAAAGAAAATGAAATTTAAACTGTTAGGCTATCTAGTTATTAACTACTGTTTCAGTTACTGAAGTCTTTGTCTTTACAATCTTGTGATAATCTGAGTAATTAAATCACCGTTGCCGATTTAGTATATTGTTACGTCAGGTTTCTTATATACATACAGTTCTTGATTGGTATGTCTACGCTACTCAATTCCAGCTTGGAACTTTCTAATTGAAAATGCCAGTGCCTTGCTTTGTTTTTATACTGATATCTACTTATTGCGGTGTAGCTTTAGATTCGAACACTTCTCCTGAGCTATTAAATCTTATATCAATAAATTTCGTAATTCGATCACCTATAAACCCAGGGACGTGACGGCCGTGCGGGTTGGGGCGCAGATCCCAGTGCGCTCGGTTCGGAACGTTGTGGGTTCGATTCCCACCTTGGTTAGTAGGCGGCGGCAACCTAGGTAGCCGTCAGGGGTTGGCAAAAAGGTACACTAGGCCCACTTGCCGGACTTGTTCCCCCCACCAAATACCAGTACCTATAAACCCACCAACAGTACGCGGATGACTTCCAAATCAATTTATCCTTCCTACCATCTTTAGTCATAGTGTTATCTCATACTTAAAAGGATCTATTCCTGTAAAAATTTGAATAACTTATGGCTAAACTCTTAGAAAACTTAGTTCATTATAGTGGGTTCCAATTGCATTCTTAAATTCAACGCTATCTTTCCTATCTTAATCTTAAATTATCAATCAATCACCTTCAGCTCGTATGTCAAAAACGTGGGTATTATTATGGAATAAACTTTTTTTTTAAATGTATTTATTTAATGTGATTTACAACTATACAAATAATAAATACAATAAGTAAATATGTTGTATGTTTCATATAGACTTGAAAATCTTGGGAAGGAACCACCCATTAGTGGTACTTCAAGAATTAATTTAAATTAGAAGGTCCCGTGCCCATCTTCTTTTCAGACGCCTCGGAGGGTTATCAGGGATTGTTAAGGATAAAAGATTTAGAATTAATGGGTTAGGATGGGTAAGGAGTTTGGAATGAAAAGACGCCGACTAAACTTAATCCCGGAAACCTCATATTCCCAACAATCAATTAGAACAAATTATTCCATCACTCCAGACACCTTCTCCCACAATCTACTTGTAAACTCCTCGCATCCTCACTCACTTTTTTCCAATTACGCGATGGATGTGTGGTATATTATTGACTTCATTTCACAGGAGGGGAAATTGAAGTTAATCGATATCTCAAGACAGTTTCATATTTCTCACCTCTACGATGAGTTAAGTGGTTTTCCCCTTTAACCATAAACAATATTTTCATGGGTTTTATCTCGATTAAACCCTCCTAAATCCACAGTCTCATAAAAATCTCTAACCAATAACTGAAAAAAAAGTTATATTCCTTCCCACAGAATTAAAACATTTGAAAATTCCCTTCTTAGTCCGCTCCCATGCCCTCTGTAATTTCCTTTTAATATCTGACATACTTCTTCCATATCGCAAACCAAGAATCTTAAATCATGAAATTATAATTTAAGAATAGAATAGGAAGATAGTCCGGATGACGGTCAATAAAGGTATCAAAATAGTAAAAGAAAACTATTATTGTTAACCAACGTTTCGCCCCAATTTGCAGGGCTTCGTCAGGGCTGTCAGATTGATGGTCTCAGTGAACGACGGAACTGTCTACTGAGTAGTTCTAACTCCTTATTGAATCATTTTTTATTAATATTCTATGTTTCCCTTGTTATTTTTTATTACTTGTTATTTATAATTTTAAAATTTTCATTTTGCATCCCAAACTCTCCAGTCCCATATCACAATCCTCGAAGAATGGTGGTTAAAGAAATTGGAGGATAAAGATAAATCCCAACAAATCACATTTACTCTTCGTCGTAAACCTGCCGACTGCCCTACAGTATACTTTAATAATGTGGCTCTTACCCCTGTAGAACAGATTCGTTATCTTGGACTACATCTTGACAAACGACTAACCTGGAATCCTCACACAAGACTGAAAAGACAGGAAACTGCACGCAGATTCCGACTACTACAGCACTTACTAGACAAACGGTCTAAACTTCCAACTCATTACAAAAGACCAATCTACATGACAATGATAAGGCCCATCTGGACATACGGAGTTGAGCTTTGGGGCCCTTCGAATTTCTCTCGTATCCAATCTTTACAATCCAAAATCCTTCGTAAAATCCTCAATGCTCCTTATTTTGTTACTAATAAAACCATCCATCAGGATCTCTATGTCCCATATGTTGCCGATTTGGCCAGAACCAGATTCCAATCCTACCATAATAAACTTCCCAACCACCCAAACCAACTCGTTTCTAACCTTGCTTCCTCTTCCATTCCTGGCAATCCTCCAAGGCGCCTGAAAAGAAGATGGGCTCGTGACCTTATATTGTAAACTGTTTTTAGAGTTCTACTACTGGGTAGTTTCTCTACATCCTGTATCATATCATTATGTCATTATGATCAAATTTACTGGTTTTATTTTTTTTATAAAGTTGTAAATATCAACAAATAAATAAAAAAAATTTTTTCATTATATTCACTTCTGAACCACGGTAGTAGATAAAAGTTCAATAGATATTTAATCTTTTTCTGTGACTTTCCACACGTCCTTAATTAACAATTACTTCCTTCGTGGACGTAAGTTATCCGCTACTTCACTTTTTAGTGACCTTACTTCATTTTAATTTAAAGGCTCTATTATAAAATTATTCTAGGTTTGTGTGTAACATCTCTTGGACATCCACATTAAAATTTCAAATCATCTAAACATGATGTTTTCAGGGGAGGATTATTTTACGAATTCGAAAAAAGAAAGAAATATTTCGTTAAAATGTATTAAAAGAATTTCGGTTGTTCTTTATGTTTATGATAATCCTTGGTAGTTTTACATATCCGCTGTCAGTAAGATAGGATGATACGGTTTACGATAGCCTTTCACTTTTGCTAAAAGACAAAAGGTATATGCATATATATAGCGAGGAAGGGGAGAAGCGATAGGCCCGGCCAAATGTACGCTTTTGTCGGCGAAGTCACGTATCAGTCGCCGGCCATCGACTACATGACCCAGTTCCTGGCAGCTTTATTTCTTAGACTCTCTTGGGATAGCAAAATAACTCCAATTTCACCAAAACAGTACAGTCCATTTTTTCTATCAAAAACAGATATTTCCAATAGTGTACAGTTTCCTCTCGTAATTGTTTTCATAAGCAACATAATACTATATATTTAACTTCAGTTGAAAACTAAAAAAAATTCGCTGTTGTATTCTCAAATTTTACGTGATAGTTTATATCAATTGACAGTAGCACACCTTATAATAATTGAGTACAACACTTGTCTTCGGTATTTTATGATAATTTGTTTTGGATATAACTCATTTCAATGGGGAAACAATAATACTACCGTATTACGGATTGAAGATTAATTATTTTTAGAATTACTAAAAGCGAATTGAATTTCGTAGGAAAAACATTGTAGGTCCGGGTGGCGGTCAATAAAGGTATCAAAATAGTAAAATAAAACTATTTATTGTTAACCAAGGTTTCGCCCCATTTTTCTGGGCTTCGTCAGGGCTGTCTGATTGAAACGGAGATGACGACTTCATCTTTCAACAATCTACTTCATACGGTCAACCATTTTCTTCCAATAAGAACTAAAAAATATTATTATAAATCGAAAAACTCTAGAATGTTGCTATCAATAGGATATTTTGGTGATAAACCTTCAACAAATTTGGAAGTAAGTAAACTTGGCCTCAAATAAAAAAGCAAATTACAAGTTGATTAGAAAAGGCAATTTGGACATAAATTAGGATTTAAAAATTTGTAACTAACGCCTGTTGAACAGATTCGATACTTAGGACTCCATCTTGACTAGAGACTTACTTGAAATCCACACACAAGACTGAAACGACAAGATACTGCTCGTACATTCCGATTGCTACAATACCTACTTGACAAACGCTCTAAACTTCCCATTAGCGACAAAAAAATAGTATACACTACGATAATCAGACCAATTTGGACATATGAAATTGAGCTGTGAGGCTCTACCAAACCATCCATCCAAAATCCTAACTAAAATTCTTGATGCTCCTTATTACGTTACAAATAAACTTATTCACAATGACCTTAACATCCCATTCGTTGCAGATTTGATCCAAAACAGATATCCTTCTTTTCATTCCAAACTCCTTACCCATCCTAATCCATTAATTCTGAATCTCTCATGCTTAACAATCCCTGATAATTCTCCGAGGTGTCTGAAAAGAAGATGGCCACGGGACCTTCTTATTTAAACTAATGCTTGAAGTACCATCAATGGGTTGTTCCTTCCCAAGATTTTCAAGTGTAAATGAAATATACAACATATTTACCTATTGTATTTATTGTTTGTACAGTTGTAAATCACATTAAATAAATAAATAAAAAATAAAGGAATTGTACAAAACTTAAATGTATGTCTCACATAATTCCTATTGTCACATTTTAAAATTGTATTCAGTTGATGGAGCAATGTAGCATGCAAAATTAATCTTATCCCAGATGCTCGTAATAGCGAAAACTTTATGGCCAGCTTTACGATGTCCGTTGCCTAGTTTAGTTTCCATTCTTATAATAGACACTAGATCCTTTTCTGACGACATCTTAAACGGTTTTTGCTTACCATTCTGATTAGTACAGGAAAAAAAACCTTGGTAATTTGAACATAGTAGCCATAGATATAAACTATGTATGGACTTATATATGTGATTGTAGTTTGAATCTCCTTTCTAAAAAATAAAAGACTATTCTTACACTTCCCTCCTCCGTTAGTTATGTCAACTATGGAATGTCCTGTTCTAGTGTCATTATAGGCAAGAAGAAACGATCTCAATTCAGTGTGAGAAATAATCATTACTGTTAAGAGTAGAATGCAAAGTCATTATTTTAAATTGAATCTGATCATATTTCTGTATGTGTTTTCATTGTTCTTCTCTTCGCCTCTAAGCAGTTTTCACAGAAATCCCTTAACCCGCCATTTGCTGCGTGAGAATTTCTACCACGTTAATTTTTTTTCGGGTCTGGGAGCTGCTAGAGCGAGACTGTGGTTCCCATTTTCTTGGAATCAGTAGTTCACAGTCTCTTCCTTAGCGTCCCTTATACAATTCTTATGAGACGTTATCTCACGCGCGATTGAAGTTGTTATATAAATATTCAAGTTGTGAGGATTTTTATCACGTACGCCAAGTGTATTTAATCCATAAAAAAAAAAATTCCCCGAGAAAAAATTAGCACTAGGGAAACGAAGGTTTGAAGAGGCAGGAACTGCATTAGGTACGTATTATTTACTACGAATTGTATTTCGATACTGTAAGTGCATATCAGGGTTGTCCTTATAACAAAAATTTGTCATTTCATGTTTTCACTGCTTCGCTGCGCCACGCCCAATATTATGGAGGGATTTTTTGAATTTTGGCCAAGAGAGCGAATAAAAAAGAATTGCCACCAATGTAGAATACCGATTGGTCTTAGTCATGGCGTTCAGTTACACCAGTTTTCCACAAGAAATTTTGATCCTGTAGCAAAATAATTTTGTTTATACTTTTTTTTTTTTGTTAGGCCTAAACAGACTTAGTTTAAATCAAACTTTTATAATTTAAAAAAATGCGTTACAGAGATCTAAATAAGAGTAGTGAGAAAAAGTCTCACGCGCGGCCTACCGCGGTAAAATTGACATAGCGACCAATAACGGATTAATGTTAGCTTCTTAATGTAATATAATCTCCTAAATGCATTATTTTAATCTAATTATCAACCTTTAGCAATTAATTCGAATTACCGAGAGTGCACTGTGCAAACAAAAAGCTGTTCCTGGTACTGAAAAATAGATAGAGGAGAGGACTCGTTGTAATTCAGATGTGGCAGTTTTCCTGGTTGTATTTCTGCCTATATCCATATCATTAATTCAGTATTGGACAGCTCACGGATCAAACTTGTCATGTTAATCTAATTAACTATTTAAGCAAGAGGAAGTATGACATATATAATTTTTTTTTTAATTCATGTTTTAAGGGTCCTAAAAAGGTCCTATTTTAATGATGTTTTATAAAAAAATCTTTCCGTCCCCAAGGACTTTTTTTTTACCACCCTTTCTGGTCATTTCTAGCATACAGGGGCTGGGGGTTATCTACAGGGTACCGCCCTATTTTAATCATTGTGAAGGGGTTAAGTTTTCATTTTGTGGGACCCCCTCAGAAATAAAAGTTTAACAACCAGGCTTCCGAAGGGTCAGTCAAAGTTGCTGCTTTAACTCACTGAGCTACAAGGGACCCTATGTACTTGGACTAGAACTAGAAACAGAACTGTCGACAACAGCTAAAATATCTAATATCAAACACATTCAATCCTTTCAGTCAAAAGTCCTTTGAACAATAATCAATGCTCCTAAATAGGTAACCAACAAAACCCTACATCATGATATTAATATCCCATTAGTCTCAGAGTTGAATTCGTCCTAACCTATACTACACATTTAATGATAACTCACTTATTATCCTAATCGTTTAGAGGAATTCCTATGCATTTTTTCCCCTTCTGACTAATCTCTCCGAAAGTTGAAACGGGGGTGGCCCCGAAACCTATTGTTAATTATTGTATTGGAGTTCTAGCAATGAGCGATGATCAATTCAAGTTCGGACTGTCAGTGGCTAGCGCACCACTAGCTTTCAGTACGCGAGCCGGGATTAATAGAGAAGCTTCTGGATCTCTACAAAAGTGTGGAAAGAAGCTCGGTTCTTAGTTGTTCAGATTGAATCCAAATATTATATATCGAAATAAATGTGTTAAAAATTCATTATTTTAACGATACTTCATTTTTTACCTTATTTATAATTTTGTAATAATTATATTTATAAAGCTATGTAAATATGGTGTGAATGTGCTCCCTTATCTATATTCCAACAATAAAAAAATTAACCTTTAGTATAGAATGGTTAGTGAGTAAAGTAATTATGACAAATATCCTTCATAATAATGATTCAGACGATGAAATTAAGAAAGTTTTTACAAATAATAATTGAGGAGAGATAAAATCTAAAAATCCCTAAATTTTAACCGTATTTTCCCATTTATCGAGGTCTGAGTAGTTGTAACTGAAATTAACCCTATTTATATACTTTTTTTTTAAAACTAGTAATTCTCGAAATATTCTTTAAAAGCAAGTTAGATTATAATAAGGTCTTCAGGGAATGTTTTACTACAATTTTTTTAGTTTGAAGTAGGTTTTAAAATGTTTAATTTCTTAACATTGCGGGTTTTTAAAGCATTTAGAGAATAGCAAATACTTTACTCTGTCCCTTTAACGAAATCCCTGGATGCTACGTCAATAGTTGTATTGTATTTTATAAAATAGGTAGGAAAAATAAACGAATATTTCTCAAGAGACATACGAATTAGTGACTTAAGAAACCACAATAAATCATTGGTCACTTCTTGGGAATAATTTTAAAATTTGGTTGGTATCTAATAATTTGAAATGGATACGCATTTTATGCTAACAGACTTTATATATACCTTGCGGATTAGTACATAATACAAAATTGTATATTTAAAACATTAGTTATCTACAGCGAAAAAAAAATTACTTAACAAATTCCAATTAACATAAAAAAATTAAGATTAACGAATAAATAATTTCATACGATTATTTGGTAACTGATTTTTATATATTTCTTATTATATTTAGCGGTTGGAAAATCCAAATAACCCACATTTAGTTTTCTCCATTTTATGATTAGTATTATCTCATATTTTCTACAGGTTAGTAGTAGAGAACAGTTGATAGTTATTAACTACTAATTACGTGCATCATTGAACAAATAATCCCAATTTTTCTGATTATAATTCCCTAATAATATTTATTACTATGTAATAATTAGTTAACAAAATTCATTTTAAAAAAAAAAAAATTCAAAATTTTCCAATATATATATATATATGTGTGTATGTATATGTATATATATATCAGTAAAAGTCATTGACAAAAACGTTTTGCACACAAATACATTTAAGGTATTAACTATGAAAACATATTATTAAATTTTATTTAAATAGTATCTTCTTGAAAATCAACTCATCTCATTAAATCATGATCAAAATTCAAACATGGTATACTATAATTTTTTTAGTGGAATGTGCAATTTCTTTATAAACACATCTATTGTTCTAGTTCCTTATTAATTTGAAGCAAAGTTAATTAAAATTGAATCCTGTTCGTGGAATTGCTGTCGCTCAATTCCACCACGTTAAACTGAATCGCCAACGCGAACAGAAGCTATTGGGTTTCATCAAACAAGTGTGGTTTGACGTAATATAGTAATGGATCCCCCATATTTCAGTATAAAGTGAGAGTCAAGTACGCTTTTCATCACGACGGACATGTTTCTCTGAACAACCTCCATGGAGGCCCTTGCTACTCTGTACAAGTATAAAGGGCAAGAGGTAGAGAAATTACGCCACAGATGTTTTCCCTAATTAGGCCAAACCGAGCGTAGTCGAAATGTATCTTGGGATCGTTTAATTAAAACAAGTTCAAACCTGGAACAACTTCAAGGAGACTCCTCTGTTGTGTCACTTCAGATGTATTTCGGGAAACGAAGAGAGAAACTAAAAAGAAATGAAAGCGCTCACGGCAAAACTTTACCTTGTATAAGTGTCAAGCTTAAATCTGACTATAAATGGTATCACCAGTTCAATTACTATATAGACAGAGAGACTTAATTAAAACACCCAACTGCATTAAGTTGCCTAATGGACATCATACTATAACTAGTCAAAATAATTATTTTTTTAAAACTTAAAGTGTATATAGGAATAGTATTTTACTGCGCGTTCCTATAGTAATGATGAATCGTTAAGTAAGCTCTATGTTAGTCAAAACAACAATTTTTATGCTTGAATATAAAATAATACATTCACAATTATTATCTACAGAAATATTCAGTTTTTTTTTTTAAACAACGAAAAAACACAACTAGTTCTTCATTATTAATTGTTAGTAATTGATCATATGGTGAAAGGTTTCAAATGGGTTTGCCACTAAAACAAATGTAAAATAACGAAACATTAAATGAATTATAAATAAAAATAGATTAAAAAGAAATATACTAGATAAATAAAAATGTTGATAATAATTTAAACAGAGGCAAACCCATTTCCACCAAATAAGTAATAAACTCTCTTTGCTAACGTTGATTATTGCCGCTGAAGACGTTAATAATTTTGCGACGACAGTATTATTAAAATTTATCTATATTGCACAGAGATACAAAAAAACATTTTCTTTTTTGTTCTTTGTCATTTTTCCTGTATATATTTTCGTTTGTTTTAGTTTTTATTATTCATTATTAAAAAAAAAAAAGTTATATTCCAGCATCTCTCTAAATATATTTTCTCCCTTAGCCTTATATTTTTTTTCTTCTGTACAAATATAAAAAAAAATCAACAAAACAAACATAAAAAAAAATGTGAATATAGTTGTTTACATCGGGGACTGTTGTTTACATCAAGTATTTCCTGAAGGGGCAAACTATTGGTTAGTGTGTTGAATAATTAATTATTTCATAATACGATATAAGGACAAATCTTTGGATCTCATGTGAAACTATTGATATTGCTTATCTGGTGAAGTCTAATGACGCGGTCACGTCTGGGTCTTATAGCCTCTTCCCTCTTACAGGTAGGCTAGCAGGCGAAATGGTGGATGCAATGCAAATTCACTTCAGGATCTCAAGAAATGTTGCTCCTCCCTCAGAAGCTTGCCAGCATGTCATCGAATATGCCATGGTGGTAGGGGTGAGCCAATTTTTGCAAATTTCTGACTCTCAGCCACATTTGCGACAACATCTCCAGTCGCCCGGCCACCGGTATCCGGAACTTAGGAGAGCGTAGTTCACATTTAATTATAATTCAATTACCCATTCCGAGCCAGTAAGAACCTTCGAGTCATTCATGAATACATTGGCTTTTTTAAAATTTAAAATGGTGATTAAATTCCTACCCCATACATATTATCTCATTATCCGTTCTTATCTCTCAGACAGGTTATTTCATGTAAACCACAACAGCGCTTATTCATCCCTGTTTCCTCAGTCTGCTGGTGTACTTCAGGGTAATATCCTTGATCCTATCCTTTATACAGTTTTTACAGCTGACATCCCAACCCATCCAAACACTATTATCACCACGTATGCCGATGACACATGCCTATTGTCAGTGAATAATGATCCTTCCATTGTATCCCAATCCCTCGAATCCCACATCACCCTCGAAAAATGGTGCCAAAACTGGAGGATTAAAATAAATTCCAATAAATCCCACCAAATAACATTTACCCTACGTCGTAAACCTTCGTCTTGCCCTACAGTATCTTTTAATGATACCCCACTTATTCCTGTTGAACAGATCCATTTCTTCGGACTAAATCTGGACAAGCAGCTGACATGGAATCCTCATACAAGACTGAAAAAACAGGAAACTGCTCGTCGATTCCAACTATTACCAACATTTACTAGACAAACGGTCCAAACTTCCAATCCATTACAAAAGACTGATCTACATGACTATTATAAGGCCTATTTGGACATACGGAGTTGAGCTATGGGGTTCCACTTAACCATCTAATTCCTCTCGAATCCAATCCTTACAGTCCAAAATCCTTCGTAAAATCCTTAATGCTCCTTACTTTGTCACCAATCAAACCATCCATCAGGACCTCAATGACCCCTATGTTGCCGATTTGGTCAGAACCAGATACCAATCCATCCATAATAAACTTCCCAACCACCTAAACCAACTCGTTTCTAACCTGGCTTCTCCTTCACTACCTAATAATCCTCCTCGGCGTCTGAAAAGAAGATGGCCTCGAGGTCTTCTCCTTTAGAAATATTTTTGGAGTTCTATCAATGGGTAGATTCTCCACATGTTTTTATCATGTCATAATATCACTTACAGAAAATTTACTTGATGTTTATATATGTATACAGTTGTAAATATCACTAAATAAATTATTAAAAAAAATGGTGATTACCTATCCCCTGCTATTTGTATTGGCTCCAATTGTAATAAATATAAAATGATAGTAAGTACCAAAAAAAAATATATATAAATATAAAAAGTAGTAGATATGAAAAATAATAAATACAAACAAATACTAAATTAACTTATTTTTTAAGACTTTCTAATTCTAAGTTCGCTATTTCTGCCGTTTCTAATTTCAAGACGGGTATTACAGCGGAGGGAATTTTATGAAATATCGTATTTTTAAAATACACTATTTTATTTATATTATTATTTTGTGTTTTTTAAAAAATTATTTAGAAATTTTCTGTCTCACTTGTCAAACAATAATGATTTTTTTATTCTTTTGTTAATCATTTTTATAATTTACGATAATAGAGGATTTTTTTCTGTTTTTTTTTTTAATTTTACATAAAATATATTTGGTGATTCTAATATTCGTTAACCTGTCAATATTCATATAAAACTTGTTTACTCTTATTTTAATTACCATTATTTCATTACGTTTTCTTTTTCATTTGATTATTATAGTGTATAATATTCATTTAAAAGTTGTACATGCATACACTTTATCCGTTTTTCCTACTTTTTTTTAAATTCCTTACTCTGTATTATTATTTAATTATTTTTATATATCAAATTTTTGTATATTACTCTAAGGCACTAAATCCCATTTTCATTTCCTGTTTTAGACCTATATTGTACCATATATATTTTGCATATTGATTTAGACTTCAAGCAGTATCTCGTTAACACATTCAGATTGAGCACCTGATCGTGAGGAATTGTGGGTTCTGGTCCCGTAAAACGGGTGCGTGAGTTAGGACCGCGAAGGGTGAGTTAGCAGCTGTGCCAGAGGGTGTCAATTACTTTTTTTAATCAACTCCACCCCCTCAACATTTTCCAGCCCCCTTCGCATTATCCACAGCTTCTGCTAATGCGGCCAATTCAGCAAAAATGAACCGAGCTGTAACTGAATTTGAACATAATTCACACTGCTGTTAATGAACTGGCATTCAGGATGATCGTAAGAGACACCTACAACTACTCAGTGATGTAATTAACTTCTTATTGTCACCTTTTACAAGCATATCAGATGAAACGACATGATGTTAATAAATTGATCAAATGACGTCACTATTTATTTAACCTAATCTAGTAGATTATGCCTTTAACGTGCATATAGTCATAGTTGTTATTGTTGACGACAAAAACTCGTAATGGTAAGATATTTTCAGGATTTTTACAGAAAACACATATTGCAGTACCGAAACTATGTTATATTTGGACATATTTTCATTTAAAGAAATATTATTTGCCTCTAACCGGCTTTTCTACTTCAAACTTCTATTTTCGTGTTTGATAAAATACATGTGCTTCCACTATTATTTAAAAAATTTTCTTTAAGAAAATATAAATCGTTCAGTTCCAAAAACAGATCCATTTTAAAATTTTTATTTATTTTTTATATTTATCAGTTTTGTTTCTGATTTTCCTGCCCAAAACAGGTGAAATCAATTTTGATGTGTGAAAAAGTAAAACAATAACACTATTGTGTTTCCATTTATATAAACACAATAAAATTAAAATAAATTAATTAACACTGTTAGAAACAATCAAATCACTCATTATCATTATGGTTTGAATGAATGTATGAAAATATCATTAATATGGGACCAAGTCCTCAAGAATACAAACAGTATTTTGCATACAATTCGCATACTGCAGAAATAAATGAATAATAATTACTAATTTATAATTTGATAAAGAGAACTTTAATGACAAGATTGTTAACAAATTACTAATTGTTTTAATTATTTAATTATAAATTATAAATTATAGTAGTAATTCTATGTAAAATTTAATGTTCTTTTATTTGTTATAGCACTACTTTACAATAAATACAAATATTTAGGAGTTATGGATAAAAAACTAAACGAAAATTATTCGTCACTTTCTAAATTAATTAGCTAATTAGTATAAATTTTAATACATTCACAAATGCGTTTCAACATTGGTAGAAACTAATTTTAAACATTATTTTAAGATATGAATTATTTATAGTAGAACTATATTTATAGAACCCAGTTACTATTTACTAACTAGATTATATATGATCTGTAATAAGAGAGCATTATATCTGAGCAGGTACGAGAAAGGGTCCTAGTGTACTTGGTTCAGAAGCTTCTGGGTTCCACTCCATTTTCGATTTCACGACGGTCCCGAGAAATGAATCTTGATATTCCTATCTGTGACAACATAGGTCCTCTAAGTAGGACTTGAGCCATTAGGAAAAAATAAAATAAAACTAATAAATGATTTGTATATTCGACCAATGGGTCAATATAAGATTCTCCAGACAATCATTCTGTATAAAAATCACACCTAAAAAAATAACAGTCCAAAACGCATTCATTGGTTAATCGATTTCACTGAAATAAATTATTGCAGAGCAGGTACCTTGAAACACCTATTGACTAAACTTTCTCCAAGCTATAATTTAGCACAAAATCGAAGCGGGGTAGGCCTTATCCGGGGAGATGAAAGAGCCTCAGTAAATAGTTCAATAATTAATTGATAGAGGGCAGTTCAGTTATTATACTAGCGACGGTAGGCCTGCATCAAAGATAAGGCCAATGATGTATGCCGTGATGCGGCGTCTGTTAAAATATCATTACCCGATTGGATCTACAGAGTCTACTTCGTTTGATTTACGCCGACAAATGGAAGGGCCGCTCTGACCGAATTCCAATCTGCATCCATTAACCTTGACACTGATTGGATGAATATATTTCCTTTCCTCGAGTGGGGTCGTCCCATTCCACCCCCTCCAATGCCCAAGCCAACTGCCATTTTGTTTTAATTGAATTTCCACTCGATGACACGGTTATATTGTGATATATGGCCATCCGAAGTAGGAAGGGGCTTGCCGATGTCGATTTTTTTTTCACTTGGGGCTCTGATTTCGCACATTATTTCAAATAGCCAGTAGGGTTATGAATGAGTAATTTAAAGTAATTGCGCGCCATTACTCATTCATTCTCGAATTATAATAATTCGTGCAACCACTGTTTGGAATTATTTTCCGGTATCTATTCGTCAACGATTTCTAATTTTTTTTTTTTTTTTATATATATAGTAAAAAGACTCTTACTTTGTGATATTTTCAGCAACTGTATGTAAGTATCTTACTATAGGTGTTTTCTTTTCTTCATATATTCTTTCTTCCACCGTATATTTTTTCTTCCATACTTCCATATCTATGCTGAAACCCATATACACAATGTAGCTGACACCCATTTAAACAATAAAATAAGTAGCACTTATTTATCAGTGTCATTCTCTTGTAACCTCACTGTCTGACTAACTTTCCCTCACGTAAATTTCAGGGTGGAATTTATTGGATTGGAATATATATAATATACAATTGGAGTTTAATGGATAAACTAATTAAATTAATCAGGTGATATCCTGTGATCGAAACAGGAAATCAGGAACTAGCGCTTCGACTATGGTCCTGCACAGTCAGATAAGCAGAACATATGCACATCGACCCAGACAGCACAATGCGAGCTAGAATCTACATTAATAGAGATTCACAAGTAATAGGAAGTTATAAACTAAATCCCGCAGACAATAATCCGTATTTATCGTACCTAGCACACCAAACCTATGGATATATGTTCCGTACTTGTAAAGGTTCAGAACTTATATAACTTATTTTATTTATTTAACCAAAAATAATAACCTTTTACTTATTTAGTAATTATAGTAGTTTCTATAGTATAGCTGTAAAAAACTCTTGAAATACCAGACCGAACTGCCCCCTCCCCATTATTTCTAGGACATTGTGAAGGCTGCCAAAGTTATATGCTATACCTGTACAATTAAGAAATAATTTTTTAATTTCACAAAACCTAATATTTTATTTATATAATCTAACTAAATACAAATACTGAAATAAAATAATAAAAATGAAGAACTTTGTTAAAAGAATAATAATGATAAAAATTACTACTATTAATAAATTCATATTAAGTATTGAGTGAATCATTCTAATTATAAGGATTATAATCGACAACATAACGAAACTATATATATATATA